>NC_044394.1:88779064-89058207 GCF_006542625.1 Nomascus leucogenys
CCCAGACACAACTCCTTTAGTGATGCCCCTTTAGAGATGTAAATAATCTAGATTTTCAGAGGGCAGAACGCTCTGTCCTTCCCTGGGGTGGAGCGGGAAGGAAGAGAAGCCCCCCGAGGAACACTTGACCTATCAAAGAAGAAGCCCAAGGCGATAAGAGGCAGAACAAAGGAAGTACGATTCAACAACATCCACCCCGAAATGGACATCAATTGAGGCTGAGATTCCATCCTGGGGTTCTGACGACGCAAACCATGAGAACGAAGCTAAAGGAGATTTCTAAATGTCATCACCGGGCTTCTCTGTGGAGTTACGGCCTTGTTATTTATCATGCACCGTTGGGAACATTGAAGTCCTGTGTTCGGCAGAGCTGGAGTACTTTCAGGAGGGTTTCCTGCTGGGTTTCTCACCGCATACATGTGAGCGGTTCTTCGTAGAGTTGCCAGAAATGGCAGGGGAATTTCTTCTTTCTTCTTGCAATTTTTCTAGTAATTCTTCTAATAATTCTTCTAATCCTCCTCCTCCTCCTCCTCCTCTCCTCCTCTTCCTCCTTCTCCTCCTCCTTCTCCTCCTCCTCCTCCTCCTTCTCCTCCTCCTCCTTCTCCTCCACTTCCTCCTTCTCCTCCTCCTTCTCCTCCTCCTCCTTCTTCCCCTTCTCCTCCTCCTTCCTTCTTCTCCCTTCTTTATTCTCCTCTCCTCCTCCTCCCTCCTCCTCCTCCTCCTTCTCCTTCTCCTTCTTCCTTCTTTTCCTTCTTCTTCATTCTCCTCTCCTCCTCCTCTCCCACTTCCTCCCTCCTCCTCCTCCTCCTCCTCTTCCTTCTCCTTCTTCTCTTTCTTCTTCATGCCTGTCTTCCAGGATCATACCAAACCAGGAGGAACATGGCAACAGGAGGGAAGCACAGTGAATCAGGGATGGTGTCAGCCCCTGCTGGCTCAGGACTGTGATTTGGGGCACTGCAGCATGCCTGCAAGGGTCACTCTGCATAAACCTGGCACTGTGGGAAATGGCTTACCTACCTATGACCTGAAAAGCTCCATGTGTAATGGCCCATGGGCCTGGGGTCTAGGCCACAGCCCCTCCCCACCATTGTTCCGAAGCCTGAACCCCACGTCTCCGCTCCTGCAGCTACTCCTCTACAGCTTAGAGGAGAGAGCTGCATGTACGCCATGGCAAATCTGGACAGCCACAGCCTGGCTGTATTTCACCTTTATGCCTGCTGAGCTTCCTTCTGCTTTCAGAATGGGGAAATTCAGACATCAATCTGAGCTTTCCAAGAAGTTTCAGTTCCGTTTTTTAGACCGAGAGGAGGCACACGGATAGATTTTGCCCACATGATGATGTGTAGGCAATAGGCAGGTCAGGTGCCCCACACCGCTGCTCCCCAGCAAGGCTGCGGCCGCGATGCTCTCTGCTTTCCCTGGAGTCGGTCCTGTCTCCCTCCCTCTAATTTGACCCATTCGTATTGCTATGCATGAACTTTTAACCAAGGCTTTGCCACCTCTTCATTATAACGTGGCTCTTACAGAGAAACTGCATTAAAAATGTGAAACTGCACACCAACGACGCGGCTGTGCAAACTCAATTCTGTAAAAAATATTCTGTTTAATTGATTTTCTAAAAAAATCTATTATGTTTCCGTGAGCCTATTGATCTGCAGCTCCACAGAAGTAATGAAGAAGCTTTGTAATCAATAAGCCCAAAGCGTATCTTCCCCAGTATCTGTTCTGCCGTTCGCCAAGGGTGTGACCAGCCGATTCCCCAGACGGCAGCGTGAGTGTGAGCAGCCTTCTCTGTGTCTATGGAGATTGATTTCTCTTGGCATAAACATAACAAATGAAACCCTGACGACTTTTCTTGCTCTGAAAGCCAAGGATATATCATATCAGTCATCATGAAACACACAAGAACACAATTTGCAAAAAGAAAAAAAAAAGAAAAGAAAAACGATGTATTTTTAACCTCAGTGCATCAACTCCTCCCCCATACTTAATGAGGATAATATTTTACTCCTTAGCTCTTACCATGGTCTTCTTTCTTTTATCTCCACTCCTACCCCCCAATTCAGGTTGATTTCACAAGTCTTAGAAGGTTTTTCTGTTTTGGTGGTGAATATAAAGTACAGGTAGCTGCAATCATGGGCTGATAATTCTGAGTTGAGCAAACATTGCTATCTTATCCTCTAGAAAATAATAATGTCGAATGAGATAAGACGCCTGCAACACACACAATTGGCGGTCGGGAAATATGGCAGACCCCATAGGGCAGCATTTGCTGGGAAAGAAGAGCTCCTTGCCCCAGATAAGTAATCTCGCTTGCTGATTATTTCGAAATGTATCATTTGCATTTTGCCCTTAAACCAGAGGACGCTGCCTAGGGTGAATAGTGATCCGACGCTGTGCAAACTCATCCTGCCACATTAATAGATTCAAAGCAAGCCTTTTTCAGGGCTAGCCCTGTGCTGACCAATCACCACCTGGTCCAGAGAAGCTGTTTGCTGCAGCTGGCTGGGTGGGGGTGTGTGGTGCAAAATGAGATTGCCAGATCAGCAGGGCTCAGCTCTTGAAGGACTTTGCCTGAGGGCACTGGGGAGCCATGGAGGGATTTTTATGAGAGGAGGGAAGTGGCCAACTGAGCAACTTTGTAGCCATCACTTGCTACCGTGTAGAACTGCAGTCCTCAGGCCCTTTTTCGTGCACACCTAAAAATAATAATGATGGTGATAATAATAATGTTAACACACTGGACCGGGCTGTGTTCCCAGTTTTGCATGTAGCAACTCATTTAATCTTCACAACAACTCTGTCAGGGAGCTCCTGTAATTCTCCCATTTTACAGATGAGGAAACTGAGGCACACAGAGAGGTCCCGTGAGACAGGTGCCCATCCCAGGAACCACACTCCCTTGGTCTGGCATGGGATTCTATCCCTCTGTTCTCTGCTCTCAGGAATGCCTGCTGGATCGGAAGCACCCAGAGAGGATGTCTTTCATGGAGGAAAAATGACCTTGACTCGGTTCAAGTTTGTGTTCTAAAAAGCAAATCACTTGGGTAAAGTGGAATGGTTAGTAAGTAATTTCATGTGTATATCTTCCAGTGGGCAAAGACCAACCTGATTTGGAGAGTGGAGTGGAAGTGGGGCAGCTGCAGAGAAAAGGGCAGGAGGATGGTGCAGTCTTAGGATGGTGGGGCGGGGGGTTGGTGCCAGCCTCAGGATGGTGAGGGGGAGTGAGTAGTGAGGGGCTGGGCCCAGGTGTCCACCTGGAGTGGCCGACGGATGGTGGTGCCAGCTGATGGTGGTGCCGTCTGATGGTGGTGACTTTCAGATATACCTGCCGCTCAGGGCTAACCTGTATTTATCCCATCATTCCAGCCATTCACTGAGCGCCACCTCTGGGCAGCACTCTGCTGTGCCAGGTGCTGGGCTGAGGCAGTGACACTGGGGATATTCTGGGAGCAGAGAAAGAGGAATTGAAGATGGATTGAAGAGCTGAACTGTTGAAATGTGTGCAGAAGAGAAATTCTGAGAGCTACATACACGGTTCTATGAAGCATGTGTATACGCCATGCACACGTAAAAAAACGTAAAACATTTTACATTTAATATCTCACTTCATCCTTGCAACTAGCACAGAGGGAGGTCCTACTGGAAGAGGGCCAGTCCCCACTTGCCTGCTAAGACAACTCCCTGAGTTGGCCCCCTTCGGAGAGCTGGGTTTCAGAGAATTGGCTTTGAGCCTGGAGCCCAGCTTGGAATCTGAGAGGGGGAGAGGGAGGACCCAGGGAATGGGAGTGGGAAGTAGAAGCGCATGTTTCTTGTGTTGGGTCAAAGCCTGTCTTGGGGTGTGGGATGGCTTCTCAAGTTGGAGCCCCCACCCGCAAGTATCATGTAGTTCTGCTCGAAATCACTCAAAGCCCTGGAGCTTCATTCTGTCCAGATGACAATACTGGGAGGCAATTTGTTAACACAGTGGTCCCACGGGGGTGCCTCTTTGGCCTTTGGCACCAGAGGTTCTCAACTGAACGGCACACTAGAATTCTCGGGGGACCCTTTAAAACCTTCGATGCCTGGGCCCCAGATCAGGGTCTCTGGGGTGAGGCCTGGGCACCCCCAATTTTTTTTTTTGAGTTTCGCTCTTGTTGCCCAGGCTGGAGTGCAATGGTGCGATCTTGGCTCACTGCAACCTCTGCCTCCCGGGTTCAAGTGATTCTCCTGCCTCAGCCTCCCAAGTAGCTGGGATTACAGGCGGGCGCCACCATGCCCGGCTAATTTTTGTATTTTTAGTAGAGACAGGGTTTCACTATGTTGGTCAGGGTGGTCTCGAGCTCCTGACCTCAGGTGATCCACCCACCTCGGCCTCCCAAAGTGCTGGGATTACAGACGTGAGCCACCGTGCCTGGCCTTTTTTTAATTATGAATTTTATTTATTTATTTATTTATATTATTATTATTTTTATTATTACACTTTAAGTTCTAGGGTACATGTGCACAGTGTGCAGGTTTGATATACAGGTATACATGTACTATGTTGGTTTGCTGCACCCATCAACTCATCATTTACATTAGGTATTTCTCCTAATGCCATCCCTCCCCTGGCCCCCCCTCCCCCAACAGGCCCCGGTGTGTGATGTTCCCCGCCCTGTGTCCAAGTGATCTCATTGTTCAGTTCCCACCTGTGAGTGAGAACATGCGGTGTTTGGTTTTCTGTCCTTGTGATAGTTTGCTGAGAATGATGGTTTCCAGCTTCATCCATGTCCCTGCAAAGGACATGAACTCATCCTTTTTTATGGCTGCATAGTATTCCATGGTGTATATGTGTCACATTTTCTTAATCCAGTCTATCATCAATGGACATTTGGGTTGGTTCCAAGTCTTTGATATTGTGAATAGTGCCACAATAAACATACGTGTGCATGTGTCTTTCTTTTTTGAGACGGAGTCTCGCTCTGTCGCCCAGGCTGGAGTGCAGTGGCGCAGTCTTGGCTCACTGCAAGTTCTGCCTCCCAGGTTCACGCCATTCTCCTGCCTCAGCCTCTCCCAGTAGCTGGGACTACAGGCACCTGCCATCACACCCGGCTAATTTTTTGTATTTTTAGTAGAGACGGGGTTTCACCATGGTCTTGATCTCCTGACCTTGTGATCCGCCCACCTCGGTCTCCCAAAGTGCTGGGATTACAAGTGTGAGCCACCGTGCCCGGCCTTTTTTTTTTTTTTTTTTTTTTTAAGGCATGTGTCTTTATAGCAGCATGATTTAGAATCCTTTGGGTATATATCCAGTAATGGGATTCCTGGGTCAAATGGAATTTCTAGTTCTAGATCCTTGAGGGATCGCCACACTGTCTTCCACAATGGTTGAACTAATTTACACTCCCACCAACAGTGTAAAAGCGTTCCTATTTCTCCTCTTCCTCTCCAGCATATGTTGTTTCCTGACTTTTTAATGATCGCCATTCTAACTGGCGTGAGATGGTATCTCATTATGGTTTTGGTTTGCATTTCTCTGATCACCAGTGATGATGAGCATTTCTTCATGTGTCTGTTGGCTGCATAGATGTCTTCTTTTGAGAAGCGTCTGTTCATATCCTTTGCTCACTTGTTGATGGGGTTGTTTTTTTTTTCTTGTAAATTTGTTTGAGTTCTTTGTAGATTCTGGATTAGCCCTTTGTCCGATGGGTAAATTGCAAAAATTTTCTCCCATTCTGTAGGCTGCCTGTTCACTCTGATGGTAGTTTCTTTTGCCATGCAGAAGCTCTTTAGTTTAATTAGATCCCATTTGTCTATTTTGGCTTTTGTTGCTGTTACTTTTGGTATTTTAGCCGTGAAGTCCTTGTCCATGCCTATGTCCTGAATGGTATTGCCTAGGTTTTCTTCTAGGGTTTCTATGGTTTTAGGTCTAACATTTAAGTCTTTAATCCATCTTGAATTAATTTTTGTAAAAGGTGTAAGGAAGGGATCCAGTTTCAGCTTTCTACATATGGCTAGCCAGTTTTCCCAGCAACATTTATTAAATAGGGAATCCTTTCCCCATTTCTTGTTTTTTGTCAGGTTTGTCAAAGATCAGGTGGTTACAGATGTATGGTGTTATTTCTGAGGCCTCTGTTCTGTTCCATTAGTCTACGTATCTGTTTTGGTACAAATACCATGCTGTTTTGGTTACTGTAGCCTTATAGTATAGTTTGAAGTCAGGTAGTGTGATGCCTCTAGCTTTGTTCTTTTTGTTTAGGATTGTCTTGGCAATGCAGGCTCTTTTTTGGTTCCATATGAGCTTTAAAGTAATTTTTTCCAATTCTGTGAAGAAAGTCATTGGTAGCTTGATGGGGATGGCATTGAATCTACAAATTACCTTGGGCAGTATGGCCATTTTCATGATATTGATTCTTCCTATCCATGAGCATGGAATGTTCTTCCATGTTTGTGTCCTCTTTTATTTCGTTGAGCAGTGGTTTGTAGTTCTCCTTGAAGAGGTCCTTCATATCCCTTCTAAGTTGGAATTCCTAGATATTTTATTCTCTTGTGAATTGTGAATGGGAGTTCATTCATGATTTGGCTCTCTGTCTGTTATTGGTGTATAGGAATGCTTGTGATTTTTGCACATTGATTTTGTATCTTGAGACTTTGCTGAAGTTGCTATCAGCTTAAGGAGATTTTGGGCTGAGATGATGGGGTTTTCTAAATATACAATCATGTCATCTGCAAACAGGGACAATTTGACTTCCTCTTTTCCTAACTGAATACCCTTTATTTCTTTTTTTTGCCTGATTGCCCTGGCCAGAACTCCCAACACTATGTTGAATAGGAGTGGTGAGAGAGGGCATCCTTGTCTTGTGCCAGTTTTCAAAGAGAAGGCTTCCAGTTTTTGCCCATTCAGTATGATATTGGCTGTGGGTTTGTCATAAATAGCTCTTATTATTTTGAGATATGTTCCATCAATACCTAATTTATTGAGAGTTTTTAGCATGAAGTGCTGTTGAATTTTGTCGAAGGCCTTTTCTACATCTATTGAGATAATCATGTGGTTTTTGTCGTTGGTTCTGTTTATGTGATGGATTATGTTTATTGATTTGCATATGTTGAACCATCCTTGCATCCCAGGGATGGAACTGACTTGATTGTGGTGTATAAACTTTTTGATGTGCTGCTGGATTCGGTTTGCCAGTACTTTATTGAGGATTTTTGCATCGATGTTCATCAGGGATATTGGTCTAAAATTCTCTTTTTTTGTTGTGTCTGCCAGGTTTTGGTATCAGGATGATGTTGGCCTCATAAAATGAGTTAGGGAGGATTCCCTCTTTTTCTATTGATTGGAATAGTTTCCGAAGGAATGGTACAAGCTCCTTTTTGTGCCTCCAGTAGAATTCGGCTGTGAATCTGTCTGGTCCTGGACTCTTTTTGGCCAGTAGGCTATTAATTATTGCCTCAATTTCAGAGCTTGTTATTGGTCTATTCAGAGATTCAACTTCTTCCTGGTTTAGTCTTGGGAGGGTGTATGTGTCCAGGAATTTATCCATTTCTTCTGGATTTTCTAGTTTATTCACTTAGAGGTGTTTATAGAATTCTCGGATGATCGTTTGTATTTCTGTGGGATCGGTGGTGATATCCCCTTTATCATTTTTTATTGCATCTATTTGATTCTTCTCTCTTTTCTTCTTTATCAGTCTTGCTAGCAGTCTACCAATTTTGTTGATCTTTTCAAAAAACCAGCTCCTGGATTCATTGATTTTTTGAATGGTTTTTGTGTCTCTATCTAGGGTGTCCATTTTAGATCTTTCATGCTTTCTCTTGTGGGCATTTAGTGCTATAAATTTCCCTCTACACATTGCTTTAAATGTGTCCCAGAGATTCTGGTAAGTTGAAGCACCCCCAATTTTTATAGCCCCCTCCAGTGATTCTCACCAGGTTGCAGCCAGAGCCAAGGCCCCCTGGGATTAGCCATCGATCACACTTAAACTTCTTCAACACCCCAGATAGAACCACAGGAGATGCAGTGTGAAGGACAGGGAGAAGGGACCTGGGGGAGAAGGGGAAGGGGCAGGAAAGCCTCCAAGACCAATCCCCGTTTCCTCCCACATGGCCCAGTGAGGGAAGGCCCACAGGCTGGTCGCTTTGGTGGAGGAGAATTGCGTGTATGCCTGGCATGGAAAAGGCACTCCCTTCTTGTGTGCCAGGTGTGTGGCTGGATGGGGTGTGGGACGTAGGGGTGGAGCGGAGGATGGGGGTGGCTGTGGGGTGGCTGGCTGGCTGCCCAGGCTTTCTAGCTGATGTTTGCAGGGCCCCCTCCACAGGCTGCGGGTGTGGCAGGTGGGATGGGGAGGTGGCCAAGGAAGTTAGGGGGTCTCCCGTTAGCCTTGAGAGGGTAGGTAGCCCCTCCTCACCCTTGTTTCCTGCTTATCAGCCTGACCACTGCGTTCTTGAGCTTCACAGGAAACGACGGTGGAAAATGAGAACCACGTTCGTGTAAAATTAGAGACTGGATGGAGATCCAGCCTGGGACACAGTTTGCCACCCGCTCTCGAACTGAGAAGCTGAAAGGCTCTCGGGGTCCAGAGGGAGTCTTTAGGACTTGCAGTTCTTCGCTCAGCTCTCCAGGAGAATCCCTGCTCCCAGCCTGGCTGGCGTCCCAGCTCTGGACTCCGGCTCCCCAGTGGGGCGGGCGTTCTTGGTCAGGACCCCGGGCACCTCCTCTACATCTGCAATCCTCTGACTGGGAGCCACCTCCCTCTCATGCTGCTTCTGGCTTCCTGGCCGGGCTCCTTTCCCCGTTGGCACCACTGGCTGTCTTCCCGGACAGGAGCTTCCTAAACACGGCTTCGGCATCTGCTGCGGGTCTGTGGTTGGAGACAAGATGAAAAGAACCAGGACAGAGTGGCGAGTTTCTCACAAAGCTGGGCGCGGTCCTTTCTAGGACAGCTCTGTCTCCTGAGAGTACGTCCCTTCTACCTTTTGGTGTTAGAAAGTGCTCCATTTTGTAAAATAATAGTGATATTCGACGCAAATGCTTTGAAAATGATACCTACTCAGAAAATGAGCGGGCCATCTGTGTTCATTCCCTATGTTTCTGTTTTGAAATTATCACCTAGAGGAAGCCAAGTGATGTCTGAGTTGGGCGTTTCATCTTGGGGTGAGGTGTGGGGAGGGCAGGGCTTCCAGGCAGGTGGGACAGTGTTGAAGTGGGAGGGGGAAAGGGTGGTGCTGTGGGGACCCTAAGTTACCCTTTCTATACCTTGATTCCTACCAACCTATGCTTTGTGGGGATTTCATCCAATAGGTGCTACATGGGTACCTACTGTATGAAAGGCACCAGGCTAGGTCCTAGGGACGGACACCAAGATATAGGAGCCATGGTCCCTGCTCTCAGGTCAGTGAGCCAGGACAAAAGGCAGGCCCAAAGTGTCACTTAACGGGAAACAAAGCGCCAGGAGGCTTCAGAGAGGGGAACACTGCCAGCATCTCCGGGCCCTCCAGCTCAGTCACGGTGTTCCCTGGGGTAACTGACGGGGCCTCAAATCCCTTTCTGTTAAATGGGATAAAAATCTCTATACTTCAAGGGCAACACGTGGGTAATTTCATGGCCCGAGGCAGATACATGCATATGGGTGTGTGTGTATGTGTGTGTGTTCATGTTTTACATGTAAAACCCACATCACCCACATTTGACAACTGTTTTGTTGGGTTTATATGTTAGCTTGTTTTTTTTAAAAAATCACTCTTTGGTGGTGAAGATCATGGTAGGTTAATATTGCACAGGTGTGGAAATAGCTGTGTTATTGTGAATCTTTAGGGTTCGCTGTAGCCCTTGTTTTGACTTACGGCTGGCCTGTGTGTGTGTGTGTGTGTGTGTGTGTGTGTGTGTAAGGAGAGAGAGAAAGGCAGAGAGAGACAGAGAGAGAGAGAGAGGAGAGAGAGAGAGAGAGAGAGAGACAGAGAGGATATGAATGGTCTGGAATAGAATATGGTTCCTAGCTTCTTGTATGATGTGTTTTTTCTTGGCCTGAGTTTCTAGTGAGATCAGCCAAAAGAGAAATCAGAATAAAATAGGATTCCCTGGTAGAAGGGAAAACAGCATTCAGGGCATGTGATATTGTTTAAGATTTAGTGCCCGGGTCCTAGGGTGGGATGGGATCTGGGTTCGTTTGTGGGTTCTCTGTGCCCGGCCATTCCTGGGCTCCATATGTAGATTTGTCAGTGGAAAGCTTCCTTGGGGCAGGAGACGAAGCTCCTTTGGGAAGCCCTCCTGATGGGAAAGGGCATGGTCATGGGCAGGCACCCTTGCTGCAGGGCCTGCCACCCCACAATGATGGAGTATGAGCCCTGTGCCTGCATGGCCCACCCTGCTCACCACTGTCCAAGCCCACTGACCACTTTCAATTCTTTCAACACACTGAGCCCTTCCCCACTCAGGGCCAACACACCCCCTTCTGCCTGGGTCTCCCATCCTCACCTGGCTGGCTCATGTCATCCCTTAGCCCTTGGCCCAAGCACCAGGCCTGCACTGACCCCCGGCCGGTCCCTGCTGTTTTCATGACAGCACCTCCTCCTTCTCCTCTGCAGCGCTCCCTGCCATCGATCCTGCCGTGCTTGTTGTCTTCCTGGTGTATTATCTGCGTCCTCAGCTAGCTCCTGTGCCATATGGGGCCAGGGACCTGTATTCCCCGTGTAGCTGCTCAAGAAATACTTGTGGAATGAGGCCAGGCGCAGTGGCTCACACCTGTAATCCCAGCACTTTGGGAGGCCGAGGCGGGCGGATCACGAGGTCAGGAGATCGAGACCACGGTGAAACCCCGTCTCTACTAAAAATACAAAAAATTAGCCGGGCGCCTGTAGTCCCAGCTACTCGGAGAGGCTGAGGCAGGAGAATGGTGTGAACCCGGGAGGCGGAGCTTGCAGTGAGCCGAGATCGCGCCATTGCACTCCAGCCTGGGCGACAGAGCAAGACTCCATCTCAAAAAAAAAAAAAAAAAAAAAAAAAAAGACCATCCTGACTAACACAGTGAAACACCGTCTCTACTAAAAATACAAAAAATTAGCTGGGCGTGGTGGCGGGTGCCTGTAGTCCCAGCTACTTGGGAGGCTGAGGCAGGAGAATGGCGTGAACCCGGGAAGTGGAGCTTGCAGTGAGCTGAGATCTTGCCACTGCACTCCAGCCTGGGCGACAGAGCGAGACTCTGTCTCACAAAAAAAAAAAAAAAAAAAAAGAAATACTTCTGGAATGACTGGCCCTATTTGATCTTTATTTAATTGTCATTTAATCTCATTTAATCCTTTAGCAATCCTAGAAGTAGTGACAATCTTAGCTGCATTTTGCAAGAGAAGAAACAGTTTTCTGGAGGGTGTGTCACTTGCTCAAGGCCACCCATGTCGGATGTGGCAGAGCCAACACTTGGACCTATGTCTACCTGACTGCAAAACCCAAGCTGCAAATGATACTCCTCTCTGTCCCTCAGGTTCCTGTGCCAGCAACTTCCCAACCCCGTTTGCTGCCATCCTCCCTCTGTAAGACGTGGGGACACAGACAGGTCCTGCAGAACAAACCAGAAGCCCCTCTGCTTATCCCCCAATCTTGCCAATGCAGCAGAGAAGCCGGAGATTCCCAGGCATCAGACCCGCTGTAGCCAACACCCCCCAGCCAATCCCCCGCACGGCTGGTGGAAGGGCAGCGTCCAGCTTGCTGGGCATGGTACACACGGTTTGGGCTTCCTGGGGAGCAGGCCACAGGCAGGAGGGAACCAGCTGGGTCTCGCCCTGGAGACTCTTGTGGCCACCTGCTGTCCCTTCCTCCTTGGGCAGACCAGGTGACCCTTTCCTGGTAGCCTGGGGTGGAGGAATCTCCTTATTTTGTGATTAATAAAGACTCAGATGGTCCTTGGGCAGTGCTGGCCCAGAGGCCCTGTATTCCCAGCTCGGGGGGCCTGCACATTTCCAGAGGCTGTCATTGTGTGAACATAGAGCCTCTTCGCCGATCACTGAGCCCTTCCTGGGCCCTGTCGGTGCCTAAAACCCTCCCCAGTTGCAGCCGGTGTGCCCCAGGTGGCAATCTCAGGGACCGGAGGTCACAGTCAGAGGGGGTCTCTCAGTCGTCTCTTTCTGCTGCCCCGAAGCCCAGCTCCGTCATTCCTGCGCTTGCATGGAGCCTCAGAGTTGCAGAGTGAGTAGGAGGGGAGGGGGTAGGAGGGAAGGCATGTCAGGGAGCTCTGCTTGAAAAGTGGCTGCTGGGTCCCAGACACTTGTATTAGAAGAAAAAAGACACTGGAGACCAGAAATGGAGCAGGAGGGGTAAAAGTGTCAATGCCCAGCTGGGAACCCGACCCAGCACAGTGTCTATTTAGACTCCAGGGGTGAGGTTCGGGAGAGGAGAAACCGGGTCTTTTCGAGCCAGAAGATGAGACTATCTCCATCCCGTCTCTGAGTGGTGCCGGCTGGCAGGACCCAGATTTGTGTGTTGGCCGGGGTCTGCTGAGGATGTGGGGTGCCTGTCCTGGTTTTATGGGGTTCAACTGTCTTGCGATGCCCCCAGTCAGGGCTGCACCTGTGTGAGCAGCTAGTGGACGACCAGAGTTTATTGCTTTACACATTTTATCTCATTTCATCTTCTTTTCTCCACAGGGTGGACATCATCACTTCATCGACGGGAGACTCAGAGGGGTAAAGATGCTTGTGTGGAGGCACGGAGCTGGCTTGGACCCAGGCCTGTCACCTCCTAGACTCCTGACCCCCAGGCAGAATATTACCAACCAAACATGGATGCTGGCGACCCCCCTGGCCGTGCTTCAAGTTTTGACTCCACCACTTGTGGGTTCTGTGACTTATGAACTCTGAGAATCCATTCCCCTCTTTGCAAAATGACAGAAATAGTAGTTAACTCTTCACAAGGTTGTAGAGAGGATTAAATGACATAATGTCTGTGAGGCTCCTGGTAGGGTGTTCAGCTGCTTAGGTTTGGAAATTAGTTTTCCATTGAAATTTTCTTTAAAGAGAGGGGAGAATCCAGATAAAATATAAGCATCATCACTTACTACACACGTGACACACATATGTAGTCATTATCTACATATATACATCTATGCATATATTCAGATATACACACACATCATCTATACACATACACACATCTATTCATATCTATTTATATATTCATATGTGCATATTCATATCCATCTCCACATATATACATATATTCATATCTAGGTACATATATGCCTATATTCATATCTATCTACAGGTAAATACATATACTCATATATTCATATTTATCTACACACATATACATATATTTATATCCATCTACACACACATATACATATATTCATATCTACGCACACACATATACAGATATTCATTTCTATGCATATACATTATATTTATCTATCTCTAAACACACATTTGTACATCTATATTCGTGTCTATCTATCTATACACAAACATGCACATGCACACACACAGTCCTTTTGTGTTTCTTTTCTTGGCTGGAAAGCTGGAGGTTTATTTTTTTCTCCCTAGGAGTGGTGACATCACAATAACTTTTGAAGCTAAATTTTCCTTGAGAAGAGGAAGCAACATGCTGGTGTGAAAGGTGGCCTCTCTCCTCAATGGTTGGATCGCTGACATGTCAAACCTGCAGATTACTGGGAGAATTGGGAGAACGATGAATCTGACCCGAACCCGTGAGGCTTAAAAATATGGTAATGCAATTAGCAGCTTTCGGCAGCCTAATGAAGCTTCTCTAAAATGCTGATAAAATACCACTAAAGGAAAATGCTGAAGAGCCTCTTCAAACTTCCCAAAATGTGAAGTGCGTCCTTATGGAGAAAATGGCAATCTAGTCGCCTTTCTCCAAGGTTCAAGATTAATTAGGGGCTTATTTAGTGCATGAATGAGGAAACAAATGAACTCTTGGATGGCAAAGCATTGAAACCAATTTTTTAATCATTTTTTTTTTTTTTTTTTTTTTTACAATTACATCCCTATCATAAAAGTCTTCATTAGACGTTGTCACCAGCACGCATTGTGTTAGGGAAGTGTTACCACCGGGCTTTTGACGAGACTGCATTTCTTTCCTTTTAAAGAGGACTCTCATCACAAAGCCTTTTCTTTCATCCTAAAGGTGAAGGGCTGTGGCTTGGAAGGGTAGTCCTGGCTCTAGGGGGAAAATCGTCTCCCTACTTGCCCTATGCAACCCGAGGTTACCTGTGTTTTCTGTAGATACATGATCCCCTTTGAAACTAGCACAGGCCAACGAGGTGGTTGGAAGATTTCTCTGGCTCCTTGGATAGGTTATTTCTTTGTTCACCATTTTTGTTTGTTTGTTTGTTTTTGTTTTTTTGAGACAGTGTCTCGTTCTGTTGCCCAGGCTGGAGTGTAGTGGCACGATCTTGGCTCACTACAACTTCTGCCTCCTAGGTTCAAGTGATTCTTGTGCCTCAACCTCCTGAGTAGCTGTGATTACAGGCGCATGCCAGGACACCTGGCTAATTTTTGTATTTTTAGCAGAGACGGGGTTTCACCGTGTTGGCCAGGCTGGCCTCGAACTCCTGACCTCAGGTGATCCACCTGCCTCGGCCTCCCAAAGTGCTGGGATTACAGGCATGAGGCACTGTGTTTACTCACCATTTATGATGAGAAGACAGGCATGGAGGAGGAGTAAGTGCTGCATGCTCTCTGTCTCATGCCTGGCTATCTACCCCATGCCTCCTCTCCTGCTTTCTCCCCCTCCTCACAGATGATCCTCTGGGTGGAAGCCAGTCCTGATTGCTGCCATCAACGGAACCATTCATTTCACCCAGCAACTATTGGCTGGGCAGGAAGTAGTCCTATGCACTCCTAGGTGCCGGGATGCAGCAGTGAGTAAAACGTATATTCTCCTGGCTCATGGGGCTCACAGTCTAGGGTTGATTGCCTCGATATTTGCAAATTACCTTGATCATTTCTGGCCCTGGTCTGCCTATGCCAGGACTCCATAGCAACATCGTCTTTATCTATTGGATGTGTCTATGTGGCTGGGCAACATCACAGGAGTTGGTGGGAATCTGAAATGTGAACACTAATGCGAAGCTGGCCTTGGGCAAGTCCTTCACCTTCCCTTGCCTCTCTGCCTGCATTCTGTGAATCCAGGACGTGATCCTTCCCCAGGCAGGCTTCAGATGATGCTGCAGCCCCAACTTCAATGGCAGCTTTGTGAGAGCCTGGGAAGCCAGCCAAGTTGTGCTCGGAACCCTGAGCCATGAAACTGTGCAATAATAAATGTGTGTTGTCTTAAGCCACTACGTTTTGGCATAATTGTTATGCAGCCCTAACTAATAAGCTAATTAATAAAACCATGCAGAGACCTATGTGGGAGCTTAGGTTGGATTTACACAAGAGGCCATGCTACAATAGTAAGGATGGGGTGAGAGGGTAGCCACCGTTTACTGACAGCCTTCCATGCACTGGATGCTGTTCCAGGTGTTGTCACAGCAAGGATGGCCCCAGCAGACAGTGATGAAGATGCAGGGTCTGGAGTCAGAACGTCTGGGTGTGAATCCAGCTTGACTGCTTCTTAGTTGCGTGGTGCTGGATGTGTTATCTGACCTCCACGAGCCTGAGTTTTCTCATATATAAAATGGAGGTAGAGATAGTGTATTCGTTCATTTTCACACTGCTAGAAAGAAATACTCAAGACTGGGTAATTTATAAAGGAAAGAGGTTTAATTGACTCACAGTTCCACATGTTTCGGGAGGCCTCAGGAAACTTACAATCATGGTGGAAGGTGAAGGGGAAGCAAGCACCTTCATCACGTGACGGTAGGAGTGACAAGAACAAAGGAAGAACTTCTAAACACTTACAAAGCCATCAGATCTCCTGAGAACTCACTCATTATCATAAGAACAGCATGGGGGAAACTGCCCCTATGATCCAATCACCTCCCTCCCTCCAAATGTGGGGATTACAGGTCCCTCCCTGGACACGTGGGGATTACAATTTGAGACGAGATTTGGGTGGGGACACAGAGCCAAACTATATCAGCTAGTATCTCCCCTTCCCTCACAGAATAGATACATGAAATATTGTATGTGAGTAACAAAATGCTTGTTCTGTAGAAAGTTCTCAATAAAGCACAGCATTAGTTAGATAACTAGGAGTGTGACCTACGTAATAAAGCTGTAAGGGATGATTTTAATCAGAGGACCAGCTGGACTAAAACCCCACTTCCCCGTCACTAACAGGTATGTGCCCCCCAGCCCACTCCAGCACCCAGGATGCTTATAATGGCAGCAATTGTGGTGTTCCCTCAACCAACATGTAGACTTGGTGGGATTTCCAGGAGCTGCCCAGGTGGAGTGTGCACTTGGGACATGGTGACTGTAGCTCAAACTTCCTCTGTTGGTTCTTCATCCCACTCATCCAGCTCAGAGCTGGCCAGGGCTGGAAAGCCCCACAAGGCAGGCCAAGGACATGCATCTGGGGTTGTGCACCCAGCCGGCTGGCTGGCAGCTGCTAGTCCCATCACAGCAAAGCCAGCTGTGGACACACAGGAGGGTGGCAGGGAAAGTGCGTAATCCAGGCAGCATCCAGATGGCTCCCATCCTGGCATCTGGGGCAGAGAAGACTCTTGTTTCCACGTTTTGTTTCTAGAGAGTTATTTGTGGTCTCTAAAGCAAACCTTATTCCATGCCTGTTAATCAGCTCTAAAAAGTACACTTAGGAATGCAATACCATAAACTTGGGGGCTTAAATAACAGAAACTTATTTTCTTGTAATTCTGGAGGGTGGAAGGCCGAGATCAATGAGCAGTATAGTTGGTTCCGATGAGGGCTCTCTTCCTGGCTTGCAGATGGCCACCTTCTTGCTGTGTGCTCACATGGCAGAGAGGGAATGATCCTTCTGGTATCTCTTCATCAAGGCACTAATCCCATCAGGGAGTCCCACCCTCATTACCTCATCTAATGTTAATCACATCCCCAAAAGCCCCATCCCCAAATACCACCACATTGTTAGGTTTGGGGGTTAGGGCTTTAACATATGAATTTGGAGGGAACACAATTCAGTCCATAGCACTCTGCTGCCACCAACATTAACCAGAGGGGCTGCCTAATGATCAGGGGAGATGCCAGCACCCTCTCAGTATGGCGGAGTACCTTCAGTGTCAAGATTTGGCTTTCCATTTATTTTTATTTATTTATTTTTTTTGAGACAGAGTTTTGCTCTTGTTGCCCAGGCTGGAGAGCAATGGCGCGATCTCGGCTCACTGCAACCTCCGCCTCCCAGGTTCAAGCAATTCTTCTGCCTCAGCCTCCCGAGTAGCTGGGATTACAGGCATGCACCACCATGCCCAGCTAATTTTGTAATTTTAATAGAGACGGGGTTTCTCCATGTTGGTCAGGCTGGTCTCGAACTCCTGACCTCAGGTGATCTGCCTGCCTCGGCCTCCCAAAGTTTTGGGATTACAGGCGTGAGCCACTGCGCCCGGCCGGCTTTCCGTTTAGTTTGGTGAATTATCTTGTTCTTTCTCAGGGCTTTGCTTGTGCCCTGGGTCATGTTCACCATGGAGGAGCAATGGGGAGCCCCAATTTTGAAATTAATTGCAGAAGGCACAGAGCCAGCATGGGCATGGATGGGAAGGGAAAAGGGGATGTGCTAGAGAGAATTTCCCCTGCCAGCTATCCCTGAACCCTGGGGCCAGCACAGAGCCTAGCGTGCAGCTGAAGCTCAGCGTGTGCTCATGGTCTGGAGAAGCATATCATGTTCTCATATACAGCCCTGTGGCCATAAAGAGTGTTCATATCCACCGATTGGAGGGTGATTTATGAAATAGCTCACTCTGCCGGGTGTGGTGGCTCACGCCTGTAATCCCAGCACTTTGGGAGGCCGAGGCAGGCGGATCACGAGGTCAGGAGATCGAGACCATCCTGGCTAACACGGTGAAACCCTGTCTCTACTAAAAATACAAAAAAATTAGCCGGGCGTGGTGGCGGGCACCTGTAGTCCCAGCTGCTGGGGAGGCTGAGACAGGAGAATGGCGTGAACCTGGGAGGCGGAGCTTGCAGTGAGCCGAGATCGGGCCACTGCACTCCAGCCTGGGTGACAGAGCAAGACTCCATCTCAAAAAAAAAAAAAGAAATAGCTCTCTCTTCCTCTGGAGAGTGGGGCAGATGACAGGACGGACAGGGCTTCGTTCAGGATGCACAGGGCAAGAAGGTGCCTGCCTTTGATGGCACCTCCCGCCCCAGGCACTAGCCCAGTAGCATAGGGTTCAGAAGGCCATGCCCGGACCGAGATATAAAGGGGGACACCACCTGGGCTTCCACCTTTTCACCTCCACCCCGAATGTTCTTCTCATCTCAGACGCGGAGGTATTGGAGGGGCAAGCCAGAGTAGAGAAAAGCCAGAGGCCTTGACCAGGTATCTGAGCCTGCTGAGGGCCGCAGCCTTGCAGAGAAACCTTGGGCCTTCACGAGATCTGTGGACATGGCGGCTAGACCTCAGGCAGGGCTGGAGGGTGGGGCTGGGGGGTGTTTGTCTTTGGGGCCCACCCTTAACCCTGCGACCCTTTTTGAAGTTTTCTTGCACTGTCTGCTTTTCCTTTGCCTCCAGAGCCCCTTCCCTTCTCAGCTCTCACCTTCCCAGTCCTGTAATTGGCTGCTCCAAGGCCAGCCCCTCTGCTCTTGGCCTCCTTGTCACCATGGTTATGAATTTGGGCTCCTTCTCTAGTTCAGAGCCCTGCAGCTCTTACATGCCACAGGGAGCACTTTCTAAGCAGGTTCTAAGTGCTCCCAGCCTGGGAATAGGTGCCAGATGGGGGCTGAGAGGGAGCCCTGAGCTCTTGAACTCCCGAGCACACTGAAGCGCGTTTTCAGAGGCACGATCCTGGCTGGGCAGGCAGGGCGCACTCCCCCGCTCGGCTTTCTTCTTTCATATGGAAAGCAGCCCAAGCCGTCTCCAAGCTTGAAAATCCTGGTGGAGAATCCCACTTCAGTGGTTCCAAGGTTTCACAACTACCTCTTCAGCCAAATAGGTGAGGGGTGTGTGGCATCTGCATTCCCGAAGTCGCCGTGCATTCAACCTGGAGGTGCCTTGGGCTGGGGCATTCCCTTGGGGCTTTGAGGTGCATGTCTTGGGGCATCTCTCTGAAGCCAAAAAGGAAGGCTGCAGAGAAGGAAGTGGCAACCACTGAGCCCCAGGAAACTCGGCACTGGGTCGGGCACGCCAAGGGATTGTCAGGTCTGCCGGGGGGTCAGCAACCATCCCGCCCCTGCCATCTACAAAGCTCTGCTCGCCTTCCCCCATCGCCCCATCGCCAGAGCTCCCTGTCCTTGATATGCACGAGGCTGGAAGGAGACAGCGGCCTTCAGAGCACTGGGAGGGCTCAGCCACCAGATGACAACTTGAGATTCAGAAAGAGAAGCTTGGATTTGCATATCACTTTGCATCTCATTTGCATGGACTCACAGCCTGGCAGAGCCTGCATCTCTCTCTAGCATCCCCTAGGTGCCTGGGGCTCCTGGTGCCTCCTTGGTTGCAGAAGCTTGGCTCTACGCTAGGTGAGGAGGGAGACAGGACTCATGCCCAGGGCTGGGGTGGCACACTGGCTTCTCTGGCAGCATGGGATCTCCAGAGGCCCAACTTTCCCTGGAAAACCCGTCAGTGGGCAGGGAGACTCTTCCTTGGGAGTAGTTTTCTCTGTTATGCCAAGAGCTCACCGTGATTTCAAAGTGCCTGTGTGGCTTCGTTTGGGTCACTTGGTTCTCTGTGGCTGCCAGTAGCACAGTGGTCCCTGAGTGCGGTCCAGGGGCTCTGGAAGGGGGAAAATGCATCATTGTGTGTTTGAATGAACCACAAAACTTCTTACATCAAGCTCACTTCAAGTGACCAGAGGCTCGGCCGGCCCCTTCCTGTCCTGAGCTGGCCGGTTGCAAAGTCCCCTTCCCTGTGGCAGGCCAGGTCAATCTGAGGTGCTAGGGCTTCCAGTGAGCCCCCGAAGGACCTACCCTGGCCCTTCTGATGAAGGTAATTCATCTCTTTACCAAGGAGGGGTTGGGGTGTACCTGGGAGAGGATTTGGGTTGTGCAGGATTGCAGGTGTGGCTTGACTCTGCCACTCCTGGGGCTCTCCTTCTTCAGAAAGCAGACAATGACCATGGAGGTAATAGCCACAAGCTTTCCTCTCCTCTTTCCTCCTTTGAAAATGGGCAATAATTGGCCAGGCTCACTGGCTTTTACATCCAGCACACAGGAATCCAGACTTGGGAGCTTCTTGGAGGCAGCTGGTCCTGTGTCGAGTGCCTGAGATCCAATTCCAGCTCTGACACTTATAGCTGTGTGACCCTGGGCAAGTTCCAAATCTCTCTGAGCCTGAGCTTCCTGCTGCCTCTTAACCACAATGCTGTCTTAGAATTGGCAATCATTGGCAAATCTGAGGTGCAGGGGTCAGCGGCATCTGTCCTTTGTGAAGGGGATTCTTAGTGCAGACATCTCCCTACTCCCCTGCATCACCTTCTGGCCAGTTTTGGCGGCTTTGCTTTTAGGGCAAGAATCAAGCCTCACTCCCCAGGATCTAGCAGAGGCGGGTCCTGGATCAGTCAGTAGCAGCATCATTCTGCCCCTGCTCAGACAAAGGGAGGCCAGCCTGTGGCCTCAAGAGTGCCAGGCATAGTATCCTCTCCTGGAAAGAGCAG
Organism: Nomascus leucogenys; assembly: GCF_006542625.1. Lineage (NCBI taxonomy): Eukaryota > Metazoa > Chordata > Mammalia > Primates > Hylobatidae > Nomascus > Nomascus leucogenys. Next base: position 88,799,707 of record NC_044394.1, read on the forward strand.
GAAGCTGTGTTTGCCACTGAGGTACTGACGATTTCAGAGAAACCCGTGACACCCAGCCCCCTCCTCAGGCTCTGAAAAAGGGAAGGGGGGTGGTGGGGGGAGGGGAGCAGAGGCGAAAGAGAGACTGGGATCTGAGAAATACTAAGCAATAAAGGGCTTTAAAATAGATTTACTTTAATTATATACTTCGGTAACTTGCTGTAGTTTCCCATCCCATTGTTAAATTACAACAGTAACTCATCTAATGGATTTTCGTGGAGAAAACATTCATTTTATTTTATTGTGTTTTTGTGCTATAGTCTATAATGAAGGCAACCAAGTCGCCCTCATACCCAGAATGGGCCAGGGTGTGGGGAGGGGTCTGAGGAGCAAGGCGGGATTCAGGATGCCGCCTGCTAATTGCCGGAGCCGCCAGGGGCTGTCAGCCGTGAGGACCTGAAGGTGGAGGACCGGGGAGGGAGGAGACGTCTCAGCGAGAAGGACAGGCCGAGGTAGGGTCTCGGGGGGTGAGAGGGGTACACATGGGGTCTGCTGGGGACAGATAAGCCACCCTCTACCCGTAGATAAGACAGACAGATCCGGGCATGACATCCCCCTGGGTCTGAGCAGGCCCTGGGAACAAGGAGGAGCTGGAGTGATTCTTTTGAGCTTCTGCTTGGCTGCTCTTCGGAGGTGAGATGGGAAACATTAGGGGTGAAAAGGCAGCAGGAGTTGGCTGGGCGCGGTGGCTCATGCCTGTAATCCCAGCACTTCGGGAGGCCAAGGGGGGCGGATCGCATGAGGTCAGCAGTTCCAAACCAGCCTGGTCAACATGGCGAAACCCTGGCTGTACTGAAAATACAAAAAATTAGCCAGGTATGGGGCAGGTACCTGTAATCCCAGCTACTAGGGAGGCTGAGGCAGGAGAATCGCTTGAACACAGGAGGTGGAGGCTGCAGTGAGTTGAGATTATGCCATTGCACCCCAGCCTGGGCAATAAGAGCGAAACTCCATCTCAAAAAAAAAAAAAAAAAAAAAAAAAAAAAAAAAAAAAGAGGCAGCAGGAGCATCAGAAGATGGCCCTGAACAGTTTTCATTTTCTTTCTTTCTTTTTTTTTTTTTTTTTGAGACAGGGTCTCACTCCATCGCCCAGGCTGGAGTGCAGTGGTGCAATCTTGGCTCACTGCAATCTCCACCTCCCAGGTTCAAGTGCTTCTCCTGCCTCAGTTTCCTGAGTAGCTGGGATCACAGGTGCATGCCACCATGCCCGGCTTATTTTGAGGTTCTGGGCTTGGTGGAATGATTCCTGTGTCTTCATCTCTTTTTTTCCACAGCTCTTTTAAGCTGGAGTCATTGGCCACCTCTGAACCTCCAAATGTCACTCTGCCAGAGGATCAGACAAATATAGAGAGAAAAAGAACGTACTGGGGTTGTCCCCACAGCCCTCTGTGGTGGGGACCGAAGTTATCACTGGTAATAATAATAATAATAATAGTTTTAAAAAGAGTGTTTTGAGCATTTAGAGTTTGCTTGGCCTTGTGCTAAGCATCTTTTAAGTATATTGTTTAAAAAGTTATCATAGGACCGGGCGCACAGGCTCATGCCTGTATTCCCAGCACTTTGGGAGGCCGAGGTGGGCGGATCACTTGAGGCCAGGAGTTCAAGACCAGCCTGGCCAACACGGCAAAACCCCATCTCTATTAAAAATACAAAAATTAGCCAGGTGTGGTGGTGCGTGCTTGTAATCCCAGCTACTCAGTAGGTTGAGGCAGGAGGATCGCTTGAACCTGGGAGGCGGAGGTTGCAGTGAGCCGAGGTGGTGACACTGCACTCCAGCCTGGGTGACAGAGCAAGACTCCATCTCAAAAAAAAAAAAAGTTATCACACCAAAGATCAAAACAATTGAACTCATGAACGTAGAGAGTGAAAGGATGGTTACCAGAGGCCAGGAAGGGTAGTTGGAAGCTGGAGGGGCGGTGGGGATGGTTAATGGGTACAAAACATTAGTTAAAAAAAGAATAAGACCTACTATTTGATAGCACAATACGGTGACTATAGTCAATAATAACTTAATTGTACATTTTAAAATAACTTAAAGAGTGTCATTGGATTGTTTGTAACTCAAAGGATAAATGCTTGAGGGGATGGATACCCCACTCTCCACGACGAGCTTATTTCACATTGCATGCCTGTATCAAACATCTCATGTACCCCATAAATATATATATATGTACACCTACCATGTACCCACAGAAATTTTAAACAAAGAGTACAAAAAATAAAATTATCACATCAATCTTATGAGGTAGCTATTAATAATTGTTATTTGTCATTTACATACAAGGAAACTGAGGCTCAGGTTCGCTTATAAGATGAACCACTACTAAGTGCCTGATGGAGGATCTTGAACCCAGACAACACGACCTGAAGCTCATGCCAGTCCCCACGGGTTCTCTCTTTTTGCTTTTTGAGACAGGGTCTCACTCTGTCACCCAGGCTGGAGTGCAGTGGCATGATCATGGCTCACTGTAGCCCTTGACCGCCCGGGCTCAGGTGATCCTCCCGTCTCAGCGCCCCCAGCTAATTTTTGTATTTTTAGTACAGACAGACTTTTGCCATGTTGCCCAGGCTAGTCTCAAATTCCTGGGCTGAAGTGATCCTCCTGCCTCAGCCTCCCAAAGTGCTGGGGTTACAGGCGTGAGCTACCACGCCCAGTCCTCATGGGTTCTCAGAGGTTAGTGGGCAGGCCCACCTGGGCAGACCCCATTCCCAGAGTTTAGGGGAGACAGGGGCAGGGGTGCCCGGGAAGGGCCCTTTATGAAGCATCTCAGATAAGAAGCTGTGCTGAGCTGCAGGCCTCAGAGACCTGAGCTGTGGCCAAGGTAGCTATGCTCCAGGGTTGCTCCCCAGAGAGGCTCGCGGAGGCTGTGTCCTGCTCTTCCTCCCTCCTGCTCCTGGGGCAGCCACAGCGCTGCTCCCTGGAATGGAAGTCGCCTGGCTCCTGCTCTGCCTATCTGGCCTTTTGTTGGCCCTGCCTGGCCCTGAGTCCTCAGGGATGGAGCCTGGCCCGTTGGGGCTGATGGGTGGGCCTGGAAGCTCAGCGCCTGGCTGAGGCCATGTTGCCAGGGCCCTGCCTTGGTTCTGCTTGTTGTTCTATTGCTCTTGCCTGCCCACACCTGCGTGTGTCCTTTCTGGCCCTGCCCACACCTGCGTGTGTCCTTTCTGGCCCTGCCCACACCTGCGTGTGTCCTTTCTGGCCCTGCCCACACCTGCGTGTGTCCTTTCTGGCCCTGCCCACACCTGCGTGTGTCCTTTCTGGCCCTGCCCACACCTGCGTGTGTCCTTTCTGGCCCTGCCCACACCTGCGTGTGTCCTTTCTGGCCCTGCCCACACCTGCGTGTGTCCTTTCTGGCCCTGCCCACACCTGCGTGTGTCCTTTCTGGCCCTGCCCACACCTGCGTGTGTCCTTTCTGGCCCTGCCCACACCTGCGTGTGTCCTTTCTGGCCCTGCCCACACCTGCGTGTGTCCTTTCTGGCCCTGCCCACACCTGTGTGTGTCCTTTCTGGCCCTGCCCACACCTGCAGCTCACACGAAGGGCCTCAGGGGCCTGCTATCCCTGTCCTATTCCACGCTGTGCTTCCCTGAGACCCCAGGCCCAGCCCTTCTGCCTTGTCCCTAGCAACTCCCCAGGCTTCTACCTGGCGTTGCTCTCGGGATTCAAGGTGACCAGCTTGCTACTTGAGGCCACGTTTGGTAAGACCCCTTCAGCACCCTCTGGCTCAGGGCTGTCCCAGCACTTTGGGAGGCCAGGGCAGGAGGAACACTTGAGCCCAGGAGTTGGAGACCAGCCTGGGCAACATAAGGAGACTCCATCTCTACAAAATATTTAAAAGTTATCTGAGTGTGGTGGCACCCAAGACTTGGGAGGCTGAGGTGGGAGGATCGCTTGAGCCCAGGGGTTAGAGGCTATAGTGCATCATTGCACTGCAGACCCGGGCGACAGAGCGAGACCCTGTCTCGAAACAACAACGACAACAACAACATTTACTCCTCCCACCCCCATCTACTTAAGTAAAATGATTACTCCAGCAAGACGCGCTGATGAGCGTGTCCTAAGCCCCTCACCTGGAGCTCCTGAGGGCCCCAGTTGGAGAAACCTGGGCTTACAGGCAACCCTGGGAGGTGGCAGGGGAGAAGGTGGGGATGGGGAGCTTGGGGGAAGCCAATATGGCTTCAGGTTTCTCCCACTGCCCCAAGGCCTGGACCTCTGTTGGAGGTGTGCTGGGCTTGTCTCTTGAAGTCAGGGCTCCATTTTGCAGCATGGCATCGGGCACAGCCTGGGTGCTTAGAGTGGGCTTTTTGAGTGAATGATGAATGCACGAAAGGTGACTCTCAGAGCAGAGTTCAGAGGAAGCCAGGTGTCAGGGGGACGACCAGACCCTTGCCCAGGAGGGAGGAGTCTCAACTGCCGGGGGTGGGCGGGGGAGAGTGGATGGGAGGGTGGGGGGCACGCAGCCCTGAAACCTGGCACTCCAGCCAGCCTTGGGCCTCTGCCGCCCTGTTTGAGGTCTTTGATACAAGCATTCCTGCAAGAGCTCCTTGCACGCCGCCACCTTCCTATGGGGAGAGGCTGGAAGCATGGTGGTTGCCTGCTGTGCCCCAGCTATTGCGGGTGCTTCTTCATGGTCAGTTCCTCTGACCTGGGCCGGCCAGACTTGTCTTGAAAGGTGAGAAGTAATATCTCCGAAGGCCCAGCAGGGTGCCTGGAAGGGCTGCTGCTCTGTTATTATTATTATCATTAACACTGGGAGATGGGCATTGAACTCACCTCTTGAGAGTTGAGGAGCCCCTGGTGAGGGACACTAAGCACCTACCCCCACCAAGGGGACAAGCTGGGGTTGGCACAGAGCTCTCTCCCGCTCCAAGTCCTGCCTTCCCCGCCGGGCCACAGCTGCTCCAATCACAATGCTTCCCAAAGGACTTTCTGCAGTGCCCCTGGCCTCATCTCTTTCTGAGGACTGTAGACGCCTCAGGGAGAGGGCCACTGTGTCGGTTTCCTGTGGCTGCTGTAACAATTCCACACAGACTGAGAGCCTTCGAACAGCAGGCATGGATGCTCCCACCGCTCTGGAGGCCAGAAGCCCCAGATCAAGGTGTCAGCGAGGTGGGTTCCTTCTGACAGCTCCAGGGGAGAAGCCACCCCGCGCCTCTCTCCTTGCTTCCGGCGCTTGCCTGCAGGCCTCAGCGTTCCTTGGCTTGTAGGCGCATCGCTCCAGTCTCTGCCTTGGTGGTCTCATGTGTGTGTCTCTGTGTCCAAATTTCCCTTTCTGGCCAGGCGTGGCGACTCACTCCTGTAATCCCAGCACTTTGGGAGGCCGAGGCGGGCGGATCAACTGAGGTCAGGAGTTGGAGACCAGCCCGGCCAACATGGTGAAACCCCTTCTCTACTAAAAATACAAAAATTAGCTGGGTATGGTGGCAGGTGCCTGTAATCTCAGCTACTCGGGAGGCTGAGGCATGAGAATCACTTGAATCAGAAAGGTGGAGATTTCAGTGAGCTGAGATTGAGCCACTGCACTCCAGCCTGGGCGACAGAGCGAGACTCTGTCTCAATAAATAAATAAATAAATAAAAATGAATAAATTCTCTTTATTTCAAGGATGCCAGTCTTTGGACTTAAGTCCTATCCTATGACCTCACCTTAACTTGATTACTTCTGCAAAGACGCTATTCCCGAACAAGGTCACATTTACAGATGCTGGGGGTATGATCGCTTGGAGAACACAGTTCAACCCCCTACAGACACAGCTTCATGCCTGCCCACCAGCTCAAGCCCCAGATGCTGCTTTCAGGGGAGCCCACGCCAAGGCAGCAGGTGGGTGTCTGTCTGTCTGGAGGATCTGTGGGGAGAGTAGGTCACTTTGGGGTTTGTATAGGGAGGCAGGATGGTGGCTGTGCAGAGGGAGAGAAGGGAGATGCAAAAAGACCCCAGGGAAATGAGGAACAGATGGGGATGGGATACAGGCCTCTGGAGGGAGGTGGGATCCTTAAGTCTCAGGGGTTGGGGAAAGAAAGCTGAAGGCATTTTGAGGGCAGCAGTGCACAGCCCAGTGATCTGGCAGTGGTGAGGGTTCTAGAGGGAAGAAGAGCAGGCTGTGGGGTCTGATCCCTCCACACACCATCACCCAGTAGGCAAGTGGCCTGATCCTTTTTGACCCCTGCTTTCCGTTCCCTTCCCCTTTCTTCCCTTCCTCTTCCCTTTCCACTTCCCCTTCCCCTTCTCTCTTTCCTCTTCTCTTTCTTTCTTTTTCTTTCTTTCTTTCTTTCTTTCTTTCTTTCTTTCTTTCTTTCTTTCTTTCTTTCTTTCTTTCTCTTTCTCTTTCTTTTCTTTCTTCTTTCCTCTCTCTTTCTTGCTTCTTTCTTTCTCTCAGAGTCTTGCTCTGTCACCCAGGCTGGAGTGCAATGGTGCCAGCTTGGCTCACTGCAACCTCCCCCTCTCGGGTTCAAGCAATTCTCCTGCCTCAGCCTCCTGAGTAGCTGGGATTACAGGTGCATGCCACCATACCCAACTTTTTTTTTTTTTTTGTATTTTTAGTAGAGATGGGGTTTCATCATGTTGACCAGGCTGGTCTCAAATTCCTGATCTCAGGTGATCCTCCTGCCTCAGCCTCCCAAAGTGTTGGGATTACAGGCACCAGCCATCATGCCTGGCCTTGATCCCTGTTTTCTGATTGCTCTAATTGGGACAGTAACTCCTCCCCTATGAGAAAACAGATGAGAAAGTGCTTGGAAAATAAAAGCAATGTTCACCATTAAAGATTGTGACATGTAGAGTGCTGCATGACTGCATTGTCAAACATGAATAACTCAGCTCTTTTCAGACTCACAATCACGATCAATGCCTCTGGGACTATGAAAACAGCATCGTGAATGTTTACATTATTCTCTTGGGTGAGCGGAGCTTTGGAAAGGAAAAAAAGGAAAGTCTAAACTGACAAACTTCTGAAAACGCTCGGGTCTGGCAGGAGTTCTCTTCTCCCCCCGAGAGCGGAATTGGGGTTGAGCGGCACCTGGTAGGCGTGGAGCCCGCTTCAGTCTCGGGCCACCACCCCAGGCGTTTTCTCATCTGACACTCACAGCAGCCCTCAGGTAGGCAGACACGGTGTATTTACGCCTTTGAATTGAGTTCCTTTGGGGGAGCAGGAGGGAGGGAAGGTGTGAGTGTGTGTGTGCACACCCGTGCATGGGGGAGGCGGGACCTTTCGACTCCGATGCCAATTACACAGACACCCTCACATCCTCGGATATACTGCCACCGAGCCTGAAGTGCTGGCAATATCCCCATTTTCCTCTATCCCGACAGCTTTTGAGATGCCAGGCCAGCCTCCCCTCCTAATCGGTCATTTTCTGAGGGGGGGCAGCTAGGGCGGTTGTTAGAGCAGAACGCACGGCTTCAATCCCTCTGTGGGGTGGGCCTTGTTGCACAAGGGTCCCTGTGTCCGGCACGTCATCCCCCTCTATGAGAATGAGCTCTCCTTATGGTCACTGCGCGGTGGTCGCAGCAGAGGGGACGTGGCATTAACAGCACACGGTTGCTCCACTCACCCCGGGCTTTGTAGCCTACAGCAGCTTGAAACACATGACGCCGTAACAACCTCTACCCTGCCAGGGATGCATTCTTTTTTATTGTTTCCATTTTCTAGTTTGTGGCAGATTGGATTCCTGTTTCTAATTCTTCCCTCCCTCTCTGGTGTAGAATTTCACATTTGCCTCTTTCGCCAGGTGGCTTCGCAGTGCGTTCCCGCCCTCCCCCGACAAGAGTGGGTGCGGAATTTTTCCCTGCTCTGCGTCAATGCTGGATGTGGCCATGTGCCCTGAAATTACACATGGAGTCCAGCCTCTGCTGACCTGTAACCACCAATAAGAAAAAATGTTGATCTTTGTTACTGTAGGTCATTGAGATTTCTGGGGTTGTCTGTTATGTAGCATTATTGTAGTGACTAGTTCTCAGGTCATTCATTCACTCAACAAACACTGTGTGGCTGCCTTGGGTTAGGAATGCTGCTAGGAGCTGGAGATAAAAAGACAGGATATAGTCCCTAGCCTCGGGGGTCTCACAATATAATAGAGTTGTGGCTGTCAGGCTGTGAGGAGACAAGACAAAGCCAGTTCCCTGTCGCACAGGGGTTTTCAGAGTTCGGGGTGGAGAGGGTGGAAACGGGAGCCCGAGCAGGCGGGGTGCCAGGCGGGGTGGCCCACCTTTCTCCCAGAACGACATGCTTCCTTTTTAATCTGTGTCATATTTTGGGGTCCTGAGTAAGGTGCTATTTCCCAGAAGGATCCTGCTGCCAAAACAGTTTGCAAAGCTCTGTGGGAGGATGCTGCAGGTCACAGGAGGGGAAACTGAGATCATACAGACTCAATAAGGAGGACCGGGGCTGCCCCCAAACCTCAGTCATGATTCACTGGGATCCATCAGCAATGTCTTTTTCCTCTTTATTATTTCTTCCCAATACCAGCCCGGGGAGACATGTTAGAACCCATCTAGCTACACGTAACACCTCTTCACATCTCTGTAGGAATATAGACAGGCCCGAGGCAGGGGGCTGGCTCGGGCTTCCACAGTGGCAGAGGAAGAGCCTCCACAGACCCCGCCTTGCCCTCTATGGCCAGCTTCTCCTCTTTGCCTCCATGATCTGGAACCTTCAGCTGGTCAACTGAGCCACGCCTGGTGCTGTGGTGCTTCCCCAAGCTGCACACGCCGACGGCCGTGAGGAATGACTGCGCCCATTGTATCACCTCCTCGCTGTCGGTGAGCCAGTGAGCACCTGCGGCTGCTTTGAGGGGAACTACAATAAAACTTCCAAGACAGTCCACTTTTTAGGAGGTATAAGCAAAGAGCAAACACAACCTGTCGATCGTGCTGAATGCTGTTGATGCTGTTTTCTCATCCTAAAACAGACGATGAAAATGCTAAGCTCTGTAAAGAAGGACTTAGTAACACTCAAAATTCTCCAATAAACACCTTACTGTTGCATTTCGCCAGTTCCGCGTTACAGGCAAGTCTCAATGGCCCGTGGTTCAGTGTCCTGCTCCGTGAAATGACGGAATCGGACACAGCTCACGGCTCACTCTGGAGTTAACTGAAGCCCTTGAAGGAAAACCACCAGGTTTTCTAGGAGTTTACGGCATTATTTATTTTTATTATCCTCACCAAAAATTTATGTTCAGCCACTTTTTTTCCTCTAAATTTTCTGGAACTTTTCTCCTTAGTGTGCTGCATTCACGAAGCACACAAAAGTCTCTTTGACCTTATCTCTCTCTCTCTCTCTCTCTTTGTAAGGCTCTTCTTGGTATTATTGAATTTTATTCATAGCAAGACCCATCTGAGGCAATCCTGGTGCAATCTTCCTCACTTTGTCTGCCTTCCTTCCTTCCTTCCTTTCTCCCTTCTTTCTCTCTGTCTCTTTCTTTCTTTCTTTCTTTCTTTCTTTCTTTCTTTCTTTCTTCTTTCTTTCTTTCTTTCTTCTTTCTTTTTTCTTTCTTTCTTTATTCTTTCTTTCTTTCTTTCTTTCTTTCTTTCTTTCTTTCTTTCTTTCTTCTTTCTTTCTCTCTCTCTCTCTCCTTCCTTCCTTCCCTCTCTTTCTTTCCTCCCTTCCTCCCTCTTTCTTTCTTTCTTTCTCTCTCTCTTTCTTTCTTTCTTTCTTCTTTCCTTTCTTTCTTTTCTTTCTCTCTTTCTTTCCTTCTTTTCCTTCATTTATTTTTGAGACAGAGTCTCACTCTGTCACCCAGGCTGGAGTGCAGTTGCTCAGTGCAACCTCCACCTCCCAGGTGCAAGTGATTCTCCTGCCTCAACCTCCTGAGTAGCTGGGATTACAGGCCCACACCACCACACCTGGCTAATTTTTTGTCTTTTTAGTAGAGACGGGGTTTCACCGTGTTGGCCAGGCTGGCCTCGAACTCCTGACCTCTGTGGGCCTTTACACCAAGAATGACTCTTGTATTCCTTCCTTTCCTCCCTTCCTTCTAGCCACCCACCCACCCACCCACGCATCCCTCATCTATCCATCTACCCATCCAATCATCCACCCACCCACCTATCCATCCACCCACAAGCCCATCCATCCATCCATCCATCCATCCACCTACCCACCCACCCATCCATTCATCCACCCACCCATCCATTCATCCATTCTTTCACCTAGTCATCCACCCATTCAACCACCCATCCACCCATCCAGTTATCCACCCACCCACCCATCCATCCACCCATCCATCTAATCATCCACCCACCCACCCATCCATCCACCCATCCATCTAATCATCCACCCATCCATACATTCACCCACCACCCACCCTTTCACCCATCCACCCACCTATCTATCTATCCATCCATCCATCCATCCATCCATTCATCCATCCATCTATCCATCCATCCACCCACTCACCCATCCATCCACCCATCCATCTAATTATCCACCCATCCATACATCCACCCACCCACCCACCCTTTCACCCATCCACCCACCTATCTATCCATCCATCCATCCATCATCCATCCATCTATCCATCCATCCATCCATCCATCCATCCATCCATCCATCCATTTAACAAAAGACACAATTTCCTGTCCCCTTTGGGAACACTGCCAAGTTTTCTCTGCCTTGCAGCTGGGTCGAGCTGACATTTGGCAGAAGGAGGTGGGTGGTACATTTTGCATCAGGGCCTGTGCCTGCCTCAGGCACAGGTGTCCAGCTCTATGCCAGGACTAATGCTGGGCATGGAAAGCTGGAGAGGTGGCTTTGTGCCCAGGGCTGGTTGTAGCATCTTGGCATGTTTCTGTCCCCAAAGTCCCCAGTGGGCTCAGGGACATTCAGCCATCTTCAGAGATTGCTACCATTTAAAGCAACAAGGAGACAGGACAACCATCACTTTCCCTGACTCCAGTGAGACCTGGAGGCTGTCCTGCAAGTGAGATGCCACCTTCAGCTCTTCGTGAGCAGAGTTGCCCATAGCCCTTAGCTCATTGCAGGAAGCAACCGATGTGGCCCCCACATTAGTAGCCCTCAGGGCCAGACCAAGTTCAAAATTTGGTTAACAAACCTGTAGGCTTCTTCTTTGTTTTCAAATGTCACAGAAAATCTTTTTGTGCTATCGTGGGAATGGAGTCTCTCCTTCCTTCTTCCTTCAGCCTCATCTGAGTTGAGGTGGGGAGAGTTGGACACAAAGGTCAAGGGGAGAGAAACACTCACAACAGCCCCCAGAAAGCCAAGGCAAGGGTTGGCACACCAAAATGACATGGAGACAGCCCCACACCCTAATGGGTCGATCCCATCCCTCGATAACAGTGTGTGGCTGGGATCTTCTGCATTTCACGGGAGGCTCAGGGAGATGAAGCAACTTGCCTGAGGTGTCACAGGTGTAGGAAGGAGAGTAGGGGCAGATGGGGCCGAACTCCAGGTTTGCCTGGATGTAGAGCCACGCGTTCCCCCCGCTTCCTCCTTGATGGGTTCTCTTCGCACGCTTCAGGGTGCCCCTATGCTCTGCTCGGCCCCTGCAGCAGGAGGGCACAGAGCTCACTGCTGGCTGGTCTCCATGGCAACAGCTGACGAGTCTGTATCAGATGATGGCAGAGCTGCCTTGGAGCGCGAGCTTGGCTGTGATGGCAGGGACTTGGGAGGAGAGGAGCTGGAGGAGTGGGGGATGGGGCATGAGCTGGGGTGCCGGATGGGCTGCTCTCCCAGCAGCCATTTGGAAGATGCTTCCAGTCAGGTCTCAATCTCAATCGGTCACTTGTCCATGTATATTTCATGGACATTTACCCTGTGCTGGGCACTGGGCATACAATAGTCTACTGGACCCAGTCTCACTCTCAAGGGGAGTGTAGCCCAAGAGAGGCAGGTAGATTATCAGGTAATTATAGCTCACCATGATTGATGGGAAGATAGGGAAAGTTTGGGACACATGCAAGCCCCTAGAAGAGGCACCCCACCGGGGCTTGGAGGCAGGAAAATTTTCCAGGAGAGAGGAACATCTATGTGACATTCTGAGACAGAGAGGGGGGGGGGAGAGAGAGAGAGAGAGAGGGAGAGAGAAAAGGAGACAGAGGGGGGGAGGGAGAGAGAGGGGGGGTAGGGAGAGAGAGAGAGGGAGAGAGGGAGAGACAGAGGAGGCGGGGGGAGAGAGAGAGAGGGAGAGAGAGAGAGATGAATGAGATCTGCCAGTCCTCAGTGCCTGGAGCTCCAAGGGAGGAAGGCTAGAGAGGGAAGCCATGCTTGTCCTGGGGCCGAGATGAAGAGGAAGGGGGAGGGTCTGCTCCAGGCCAGCCCTGGACGAGGGGATAAATTTTGTCTTCACCAGACACTGAATTGGGCATCCTCACCTCCCACCTTACAGATGAGGAAACTGAGGCTCAAAGAGCCTCAGCAGGATGTAGGAGGAGGTGGACCCGGCTCTGATGCAGGTGGCTGGTTCAACGACAGACTCCCCTGTGCCTCGACTCCCAGACCAAATCCGGAGGTCCTGGAGTAGAGTGGGTGGGTCTGCCAGGGCATGGCCAGGCTGCCTGTCTCTGGAGACTCCCCCAAGGAAGTTTCTTGACCTTGAGGATGATAATGCAGGGCAGGCTCTTGAGGGCTGTGCAGGGACTCCCTGGAGAGCCCTGGGAAAAGCAGGTCCCCACCTGCCGGGGCCTCTGCCTCTGCTGCAAGGGCCAGCACAGATGTCAGGTCTCCACACATTTCATGTCCAGGCCATTTTCCCACTCTAGGGCCAAGGCCGGGCACTTCCCAGTCAGTGGCACAGCTGGTGCTGTGGGGTCTCTCGCTCTCCAAAGGTTGGTTTCAATCCCAAGTGTCACCGCTGGAAACACTGGCCACCCCGGGACATGTGGTCTTGCCAGTCCTTCTGCAGGGCTCTCTTTCTTAGGTCCCAAGCATCTGCAGGGAGCACTAGTCTGAGATCTTCCAAGATGCTGGGCAGGAACAAGCCTGCTATGCTCATTCCCAAAGGGCTCCACATCTAGATAAATGAAGGCCTGGAAGGCTCTTTGGCTCCACACTAGCAAAACAGTTGACGTCACCCTGCCTAAAGAGACAGTCAGGAAATCCCCTCGTTCCTGGGCGAGGAGAAGCTGGCCCACAGGGAGTGACGGCGTTGAGCAGATACTACCCTTGGCTCCCTCATGGATGGGGTGGGGCCTGCTGACCTTGACAGCAATCAGGGGAGGGGGCTTGGAGGGAAGAGGTTAGCTGGTGAAGGTGAGGGAAAGGACTGGAGTTAGGACAGGGCGCAGCGACCACATCCTGTGACGAGGAGGCATCTGTGACCTGTGTGATCTGCCAGGCAGGCAGCACAAGTCATTGTACTGCTACTATGCCCGCTACTGAGACAGGAACAAAGAGAGGCTGTTTCTGTCTCTTGGTGCTCTCCGTTGGACACGTCTGCTGGGCAGTACTGGCTTTTACTGTAGGTATTTTTCTGCTTTTCCTTCTCTCCTCCTCTCACTCTCTCTTTTCCAGGGCACTCACACACACACTTGCACACATGTGCACAGTTTCACACACATGCATTGAACACATGTGCACATATATGCGTTGGCATACACTTGCACACCCACACACCTGTGCACTAGCACCCATTTGCACGCATGCCACACACTTGCACACATGTGCATTTGCAGAAATACGCCCTTGCACGTGTCTGACACACCTGCACACACCCATTTGCACACAGGCACAGACACACTCACGCATTTACACACTCAGCCACCAACTCGCACAAGCAGCACTTGCACACGGACACACATCCGTTTGTGCCTGTATAGTGCACACTTATGCATTTGCACACAGCTACGCCTGCTCACATATTTGCACACAGCTACGCCTGCTCACATATTTGCACACACCCACCTACACACTTGCACACATACTACACACTTGAGCGTGCAGCACACATACGCATGTGCACACATGCACATTTGCACATGCACACAGCAGTGGCACACACTTCTCTATCACTCTCCCTAGTCACCGTTCTCCCCTGTGATTCCCACTCCTCTAACCGCCGCTGCTCAATTGCTGCCCCCTCCACTGGAAGGGGCCTGGCCTGGTGCCCTGTCTCTGTCTGTCTGCACCGTGCAGGGAGGTTTCACAAGGACTGGCTGATGTCTCGCCTCGAGCTGGCCTGGCTGCAGCTGCTGCTGAGCGGAAGTCTCTGAGGGGCGAGGCTGAGAGGAAACCACACTCCGGCTGGGGTTCCCGCAGCTCTGGCCTCTGGGGAGGGGTGCGGAGATGTGTGGGCGTGAGATGGCTTTGAGGGAGGGACAGCATGAAGCTTTTCTCTGGGTCTCTTCAGTCTCCAGGACAAAACTAGGCCACTGTGCTCCAGGAGAAGGGAAAACCCATGTCCCCCCAGGCTGGGCCCACCGGCAAATCGGGCTCCCAGGCCCTACTCAGCCCGTGCTTCTGTCTCTGCCTTGTCAGGCTTATTCTTCGGGCCTTTGGAGCAGCCTTTGGTGGGCAAACGGCATCTCGGGGAACCCTGGCCTGTCTCCTCCAGAGCTTGTGCTTCGGCCCTGGGCAGGGGCCACCATGGGCTGTTGATGTAAATGGCATCCCCAGAGTTGTGCAGTGTGGGGCAACCCTGAGGTATCAGCCCAGCCCCCCATCTGCAGCTTTGGCCACCCAGCCCCGCTCCAGCTCTGTCTCTGTCACTGGGGGTGGTGGGGGAGGCCGGAGCTCAGGGACACGGGCACCCCTGGCAGATTCTCCCTGCCCCAGGTGGAAGGGGACAGGGGAAGTACCCATCCTCCATCCTCCTATCCTGCCAGCGGGGTGGGCGCTACTATGCAGGGGAGGGTCTGGCTGAATAATGACGCTGAGCTCGGGACACCAGTCTTCTCCGTGCACCTACTGTGTGCCAAGTACCATCCCAAGTGCATTATGGGTGGTAACTTGTACAATGACTCAGAGAGGCGCCGCTATAATCACCCCCAGTTTCTATCTGGTTCTAGTCCTGGCCACACAGCTAATAAGCAGCAAATGGATTTGATCCGATTTTATCTGAACCCTGGGCAGTCTGGCCCAGAGTCCACTGTCTAACTATTGGGCCGTCCAGCCTGCCCAGACTCCAGGCTCGCTGGCGTCGCACGCCTCTGTCATTTCCCAGGGAAACAAGCTCTGGCAGCCCCTGCCCTGTGGGCACTTTGGCCCAGACTCGCTGCCTCCCTGCCTGTCATGATAGGAGCCTGCAGGCGCTGTCTCGCATGTGGGTCCTGAGCTTTCTCATTGAGTAAGGGGAGGGGGCAGCAGGGTCAGTCCAGCGCAGAGTGGATGGAGGCTGGTTGAGGCTTTCTTGAAACCCTAAGCCCAGCTGGGATCCTCGGGGAAGGATCCTTAGCTGGGACCTGACTGGCTCTTCCAGAGGTCAGTAGGGCACGTGACTGGAGCCCAAGTAGGAGGGAGGGTGCAATGATGGCCCGAGTCCCAGAGTGACCAGGCCCTGAATCTGCTCTGCTGGGACCCCATTCCCTGACTCTAGGCCCCCTTTCCCCACCACGTAGGACACCAGGCTCTTGCCTTAAGACAGGAAAGGAAATGCCTTATGGTGAACAATTCTCCAGGTCCCTAGTGTGGCTCCAACAGATGCCAGAGGAACATGGCAGGTGACCCTGGTCTCCTACGACCCTGACTTTACTTGCTGTCACGAGGCCAATCTCTTACCTTGACCCACCTCCTGCCTCTGCTTTCAGAAGGGCAGAAGAGAGGGCCTCCTCTAGCTTCCCAGCCGCCTCCCACCTCCTGCCGCCCGGCAGCGCTGGGCCCCCCAGCAGCGAGGTTCAGGAGGGGAAGAACCTCTCACAGGTGAACAAATTGCTGCACATCAGACACATTCTTTTCAAGCCTCATTTTCTCTCCTTTTCATGCTAACTTTCGCACTATTAAAGAGCATTTTTAAAAAGAAGATGAAAAAAGGGAGAGAGAAAAGAAGGATGAAAGTGTGAGTGGGTACCCGGAAGTCCTTTTCAATTGCCTGCTGCTGTGCAGGGTCTGATCTAAGAGCAAGAAATTGGAGGATGCTGGAGGGGCGAGGTTTCGTTTCAGTCCTGCCTGTTGGGCTGAGTCCGGGGTGGGGAAGGAGAGGTGATGGAGGTGGGCCTGGCTGGGCCCTGCGGCCCTGGAGGCTGCCCCTCTGCCTGCCACCCAGCCCCTGGCCTGTGCCTGGCACAGAAAGCCCCTCAATAATTTCTTGTTGAATGAATGAAAGAAAAGAAATGAGTGGATGGAGAAGGGCTGGATTCTTTTGTGGGGACCTTCCACGCCACCTTCTCTGTGGGGCTCTAGGGCTGAGAAAGAAAGGACAGATTTGACAAAGGTCAGGTAGGGGCTGGGAAAGCATTAGGTGGACCAGGCATGCTGCAGCAAGGCCACACCTGCACTGTTGTCCCACTGGTGACATCCATGGGTGCAGCCATGGCGGGTGGGCGCAGTTTCACATGGGATAGGGGGTGAGCCTGGGTTGGGTGGGCGACCCCCATCCCTTCCCTACCCCTCTCCCCACCAACTGGTACTATTGGGTCTGAGTGAAGAAAAAAGCTCAGGAACATGCCAGGAAGGCGTGACCATGATGATACCTCTGAGATGAACCCAAGAAGAAACAGCAGAGTATTATACAGGGGAACAGGACTCAGAGTGGACTTCAAGTATCATTAAACATAATCAAATATTTAAAAAGTTATTATTGGCTGGGTGCAGTGGCTCATGCCTTTAATCCCAGCACTGAGAGAGGCCAAGGCAGGAAGATCGCTTTAGCCTAGGAGTTTGAGACCAGCATGGGCAACATAGTGAGATCCCATCTCTAAAAAAAAAAAAAAACCAGGAAATAAAAATAAAATACAAGAAATAAAAAAAATTAGCTGGGCATTGGTGGTGCACACCTGTCCCAGCTACTCGGGAGGCTGAAGCAAGAGGATTGCTCGAGTCTAGGAGGTCGAGGCTGCAGTGAGCTATGATCAGGCCACTGCACTCCAGTCTGGGCAACAGAGCAATACCCTGTCTCACACACACACACCCACACCCACAAGCACACACACACAAGAAAGTTACTGTTTAATCCGAAGGATGGGATGCTATCCAGCAGGGAAAAGGAAGGAGCTACTGGTACATGCAGCAATGTGGGTGAGCCTTGAAAGCATCGTGCGAAGTGAAGGAAGCCGGACAGAGGCCTCTGTGTGTATGACATTCTGGAAAAGGCAGAGCTTTAGGGACATAAAACCCATCAGTGGTTGCTTGGGGCCAAGATGGGGGGAGACGGTTGGCTGCAGAAGGCCAGGAGGGACTTTTTTGCATCATAGAAACATTCTCTATCTTGATTGGGTGGTGGTTCCATGACTATATATACATGTTAAAATCCATCAAATGGTATACTTCAAATTAGTGAGTTTTATTGCATGTAAATTGTACTTCAATGAAATGGGTATATTAAAAATCTACAGCTTTCTGCAATCCTTCTATGTCCTAGGCATGAGCTGGGAGCATCTAAATATAGGATTTTCAATACTCAGAACAAGCCAGTATCTTTTCGGAGAGATGAGCACAGGCTTTGCGAGGTCACACAGCGAATACAGGCCACACAGCTCATATGCCAGCATGGAGATAAAGGCTGAACTTTCTGCCAGGGGCCTGGAGGGCAGTGAGCACAATAAGACCTGACCGTGGTGGCCATGGAGCCTGGTCCCTCAATGTTCTGTGTTCCCAGGGACCTGCTGTATAAGACTGGACCATCTGCACACAGGAGCTCAGATCACCTTTCTCTCCAAACCCTTTGGGTATTTGAATCCCTGGATTTTTCTAAATCAGAGTTTGGTTAGGCCTGTTCCCCCAGAAATGCCCTCAGAGCCCCAGGCAGGGACCCCAGCCACTTGCCCTGGAGGAAGCCCCTGGGCTTGCCTCCCTCCTCCCCCCACCTTCTCTTTCTCTCTGGATATCAGCATATTTGTCACACTTACTTCATTTCTCCTCCAGCTTGGTGACGCAAGGTGAGCTGAAGGAGAGCCGCTTGGGTGAGGATTATGAAGGCACGGGTGCCATGGAAACCACTCTGAAGGCCCCCTAAAGCTGCAGCTGTCAGGAGGGGCTGCTCTGCTGCCATTGGTCGGCCATGTGGACCCTCTCCCTAACGCGATGCGTGACTTTTATTTATTTTACTCTGTTTTGCATCTTATGCCTGCTTTCGGCTTCTCTTGGCTTCCTCACAGTCCTGGTGCAGGATGCTTCCTGCGGGTCAGTAGGATAAAGGTGCTAATGTTTTCTGGTTCTCTTTTTTGAACTTCTGACTTTTTTAGGCTCATTTTCTGGTGCTCTCTCCTCTATGCCATAAGGCAGCACAGATTTCAAGCCACAGATGTTGGAGGCAGAAAATGGGATTACGTTAGACAGAGAGGGAAGCCAGCTCTTCTAGCAGGTGCTATAGAAATGGCTTCTGATTTTGGTCACAGAAGCAGTCCCTAACTTTCCCTGCAAATCCAAGACGCCCTCAAAGGGGCCAAAGGCAGGTTCTTTAGCACAATGTCAATCTGAGCAGAATGGAAGGGTTTCCAGAGGTTGCTAGTGAGATTCAAAGCCCTGTGGGTGCCTTGATCTTCCTAAGCTTGCTTTTAGAGAAGTGTGCTGTTAAAGCTTCAGGAGGCCGCCAGCTTCTGGTTGGACCTCAACCTCCTCCTCCTTCAACCTCCTCCTCCCTTTGAATAGGAATCAGAAGAATCTTTTACATTAGCCTTTGCCTTGATAGTTTTTATATCCTTCACTTTATTTCTTTCCAGCAATGGCCCTGAGAAATTGGCAGGTGAAGTGCCATTAACCCCGCATTGGAGAGCAGGAAATTGAGACCCAATTTTTTTTTTTTTTTGAGACAGAGTCTCACTTTGTCACCCAGGCTGGAGTGCAGTGGTGTGATCTCAGCTCACTGAAATCTCCACCTTTCTGGTTCA
This sequence comes from Nomascus leucogenys, assembly GCF_006542625.1. Taxonomy (NCBI): domain Eukaryota; kingdom Metazoa; phylum Chordata; class Mammalia; order Primates; family Hylobatidae; genus Nomascus; species Nomascus leucogenys. Next base: position 88,818,675 of record NC_044394.1, read on the forward strand.
AGTGATTCTCATGCCTCAGCCTTCCGAGTAGCTGGGATTACAGGCATGTGCCACCATGCCTGGCTAATTTTTGTATTTTTAGTAGAGACAGGGTTTCACCATGTTGACCAGGCTGGACTTGAACTCCTGACCTCAAGCGACCCACCTGCCTTGGCCTCCCAAAGTGCTGGGATTACAGTCGTGAGCCACTGCACCCGGCTGAGACCCAATAATTTAAGTAGAAGGGCTGGGACTGGGGCCTGAGGCTGCTGCTCCCTGCCTGAGGCTCTGAGACTGCTTGATCACAGGGTCAAGATCTTTGATGAAGCCACTTGCTCAAGCTGTGGGTGGGCTTTTCCTGGTAGGAAATTTGCCTGAGACCTGGCAAAGATGGGACCTTTTAAATAGTGAAGGGAAATGAGCAGTCCTTCCAAAGTCAAGTTCCTCAATGAAGCCCTTCTAAACACTGTCTCTCCTCCCTGCACACTTGCTTATGTGCACACAATACACATGCTTGTTCATGCTTTATCCCTCTTGGTTAGGGGTCTATCCCCATCAAGCCATTAAAGTTGTTCTCGTGGAATCTCTGATGACACTTTTTTTTTTGGCTTGTGAAAACCAACCATTTTGTTATTTCTTGAGATTATGAGTTGACTGGGCTCAGCTGGGAGGTTCTTCTGGATGGGGCTTCAGTCATAAACAAACATGACTAAGTCAGAGTCCCCAGGATGTATCACTCACAGGACTGGCATTTGATGCTGACTCTGGGCTGGCCACTCCACCAGGGCTGTTGATTGGAGAAGCTATGCATATCCTAGGCTGGGATTCTCACAGCATGGGTGCTTGGGTCTGAGAGGGAGGGCCCCAAGAAAGCTCATTTTAAGAAAGAGGAAGTGAAATGTGCCAGTCTTCAAGACTGGACCCAGAACTGGCATAATGTCACTTTTGCTATGCTCTCCTGGTCGCCTGATGACATCTTTAGTACCACATCCAGTGGACCATTTGGGGCCTCATCTGAACTGAGCTCTCTGGCCACATGACACAGCTGACCTGCCACTTCTTGAAGCCCCCTCCTCCCCAGCTTCACTGCATCCCTCTGTCTTGGTCTCGTCCCCTCTCTGTGTTCCTGCCACACTTGGATGATTTCTCTTCTCCAGGTTTTCTCTTCCTTATTTCATTCTTGGCCTTTTCCTCTCTCAGCTCCACACACTGTCCCAGAGACCCCATCCAAGCCCATGATGTGATGTCGTATCTGTGCCAAGGAACTCCAAGTCTGCCACTCTAGCCCACACCTGAGAGCCAGCCTTGGGCATCCAACTCTCCCAGACATTCCTGCCCAGAGGCAGATTCAAGGATTCCAAAGTGCCTCTTGCTCAACCCATCCAGAGAGGAGCTTGCCATCATTCCCCCAAACTTGTCTCTCTTTGCAAGGTCCCCAGCTTGGTCCCCCGGACTTCTGACCCCAACCAGCCCCTCTACCATGTTCCTGGGCAACAGAAAAGGCACTACTTGGGTCATCAGAAAAAATAACTGGAAGTGTTTTAGAAAAATAAAAAGGAGTGCCTACTGCTCTAGGATTTTTCTTACTTTAGAAGAAAAACAGATAGAGATCTGGGAGCAGCCCCAGCTTAATTGGAAAGCCACATTTGTACAGGCTGGAGGGGCCTCAGGAATGGCAAACAGCTTCTCTTTGCTCAAAGGAATTTTCTGGAAACCATAATGGCTGCCCTTGCTAACCACAGGCTGGTCTTTCTGGCAGAATTAGCACGAGTATGTGGTCAGAATGGCCGGGCTGGAGCCAGCCTGGATGTTTCTGCAGTCTGAGCTCCCTCAGTGCCCACAAGTGGGGGCTGAGATTCAGGGGAGCATGTGGGTGCCCCAAGGAGCTGGGGGTCATATGGGAACCTGGAGATTGGTGAAGTGCAGTTTGGCCTGAATGGGGAGTAGGGCCCTCCATCCCCTCTCCCTGCACCCTCCCTTCTCCTGGCGCCCTCCCCTCTCCCTACACCCTTCCTCTCTCCGCTGAGCAGCCTTCTCTTTCCAAGGAGCCGAGGGGCACAGGAGTAAGTAGGGGAGCTAGTGTGTGCCGAGTGCCCACCCTGTGCCAGGCATTTTCACACCATCTATCACATCACACTCACCCCGAGGGCAGGTTCCATGATCACCTCCATTCTTCCTAAGAGGAAACAGGCTCAGGATGGTTCAGAAGTTGCCCAAAGTCGCAAAGAGGAGACGCTGGGGTTTAGTCCAGCTCTGTCTGACTCCACACCCAGCTTCTGAGCACTGCTTGTCTTGCACTGAGGGTCCACACTCTGCTGCAGGGAGGCGAGGCAGTGCAGAAACCCGGCTTCTGAGGGGCTGTAGATGTACTGGGTCCAGGCAGCTGCTGGATACTATAGGGACCACCAGTGTGGCTGAACCGGGCCTCCCCCAACATCTCGCCCCACCCCCCCACCATGTAACAGGACACTGCTTTGCTGTTGAGGCCACGGTGGGACAAGAAAGAAGATACAAGCTCTGATCTGTGTTTGGTGATGGTGCAGGGAGGGAGGGGGGTGGCTGTCCCTCTGTGGAGACCAGGGAGGGTTTCAGAGGCAGGTTGATTCTTTCTGGGCGTGCCACCCGCATTTTAAGGGGCGGCCATCAGACAGGTGACCTACTGGGCGAGACCCTTCCCTGGATATCAAAACAGGTGTAAGCCCCAGTCCAGCCATGTGTCTGGGGAGGGATGGGGGGAGCAGGGCCCCCTCGAGAATGAGAACATATTATTTGAACATGGGGTTTGCAGGCTTGGTCTGCAAGGCTGGACTCTGCAGGCTTGGCCTGGGGCAAGGGGCACAGAGACCTTGAAAGGGACCCCAGTTTTGGGTTTGAGCAGAGTGGAGGGGCTACTGGTGCAGGAAGGGGCTGCTTCGAGTGGAGTCAGCCAGCTGACGCTGAGGCAAAGGGCTTCCCACGTGAGCATCTTTTCCAGGATGGCTTTTAAAACAGCCAGGATGAAATGGACACATCCTTGGACGTATTTAGCGAGGAGACGGGGCTCCTGTGAGGCAGTGGCCGTGGGAGGCGTGGGACGAGAAGATGGGCTCATTTTTATTGCTTGGTGCCCTTTGTTTCTGACTCAAACAGACCGGGTCCTGATGTCTGCTTCAGTTGCAGGAGCAGAGCCAGTATGCTTGGCACCTCTGCATGCATCCTCTCCCCTCCTCTCCCCCCTGTCACTATCTCAGATCTCTTTCATCCACCTGCAAAATGATTAAGGCTTGGGGCAGCCTGAGCCAGGACTGACAAATCAGGTGCAGGCTTTCAGAGACTAAATCCTGTTTTGAAGTCTGTTTACTCTAAAAAAAAATTAATCTCTTTGATGCCTGGAGAAGAAAGATGCATATTAAACAAAGACCCAACTCTGAATTCCAAATGCATGGTCGTCGTTATCAATCTCTCCAGGTCCAAACTCGGGAAAGCATGCATCCTCCGTATGCACCCTTTTCACCAGGCGTGTGGACACGTAATTCATTAGAGTTAATTAGTTAGTCACATGCATCCCCCAGATGCTGGATCAGAGCCTTAGTGGGGGCCTGTGCAGCTGCTGGATTGAGAGGGAGATACAGTGGAGATGGCAAGGGCAAGGGAGCTGAGGCTGAGCAGTCTTGATCTCTGAAACAGACGGTGTGCACGTGTGCGTGTGCGCGTGTGTGTCTGCATGTATGCGTGTGTCTGTGTGCATGCGTGTGCGTGTGCATACGTGTGTGCGGGTTTGTGTGTGCATGTGCGTGTTTGTATGTGTGCATGTGTGTGCGTGTTTGTGTGCGCATGTGTTTGTGCACGTGTGCATGTTTGTGTGCACGTGTGTTTGTGTGTGCATGTGTGTATGCTTGTGCGTGTGTGTGCATGTGTGTGCGTGCATGTGTGTGTGCGCGTGTGTTTGTGGGCGTGTGTGTCTGTGTGCTTCGTGTTTGCGTGTGTGTGCGTGTGTATTTGTGTGTGCGTATTTGTGTGTGTGCGTGTGTACTTGTGTGTTTGTGTGCGTGTGTATGTGTGTGTATGTGTGTGTGCTTTGTGTTTGCGTGTGTGTGCGTGTGTAGTTGTGTGTGTGCGTGTGTATTTTTGTGTGTGTGTTTGTGTGTGTTTGTGTTGGTGTGTGTGTTTGTGTTTGCGTGTGTGTGCATGTGTATTTGTGTGTGTGCGTGCGTGTGTATTTGTGTGTTTGTGTATTTGTGTGTGCGTGTGTATTTGTGTGTGTGTTTGTGTGTGTTTGTGTGTGTTTGTGTGTATTTGTGTGTGTTTGTGTTTGCGTGTGTGTATTTGTGTGTGTTTGTGTGTATTTGTGTGTTTGTGTGTGTGTTTGTGTGTATTTGTGTGTTTGTGTGTATTTGTGTGTGCGTGTGTATTTGTGTGTGTGTTTGTGTTTGTGTGTGTTTGTGTATTTGTGTGTGTTTGTGTGTGTGTATTTGTGTGTGTATTTGTGTGTTTGTGTGTGTGTGTATTTGTGTGTGTTTGTGTGTGTATTTGTGTTTGTGTGTGTGTTTGTGTGTTTGTGTTTGTGTGTGTGTATTTGTGTGTGTGTTTGTGTGTGTTTGTGTGTGTGTATTTGTGTGTGTATGTGTGTGTTTGTGTGTTTGTGTTTGTGTGTGTGTTTGTGTGTATTTGTGTGTTTGTGTGTGTGTGTATTTGTGTGTGTGTTTGTGTTTGTGTGTGTGTTTGTGTGTGTTTGTGTGTGTGTTGTGTGTTGTGTTTGTGTGTGTTTGTGTGTATTTGTGTGTGTTTGTGTTTGTGTTTGTGTGTGTGTGTTTGTGTGTGTGTGTTTGTGTGTGTGTTTGTGTGTGTGTGTTTGTGTTGTGTGTGTGTTTGTGTGTGTTTGTGTGTGTGTGTTTGTGTTTGTGTGTTGTGTGTATTTGTGTGTGTTTGTGTTTGTGTGTGTGTATTTGTGTGTGTGTGTTTGTGTGTGTGTGTTTGTGTGTGTGTTTGTGTGTGTGTGTTTGTGTTTGTGTGTGTTTGTGTGTATTTGTGTGTGTTTGTGTTTGTGTGTGTGTATTTGTGTGTGTGTGTGTGTTGTGTGTGTGTGTTTGTGTGTGTGTTTGTGTGTGTGTGTGTTTGTGTTTGTGTGTGTTTGTGTGTATTTGTGTGTGTTTGTGTTTGTGTGTGTGTATTTGTGTGTGTTTGTGTGTGTGTGTATTTGTGTGTTTGTGTGTGTGTGTTGTGTGTGTGTGTGTGTGTATGGTCATTCACACCCCTGGGTGCAGCGGCAGGTGTGGAGGAGCGTGTTTGGGGGAGCTCTGAGCCCCTGGGCTCTTGGCCGTCTCTGCTCCCACCACCCCTGTGGCTTGAGCTGCCTTCTGCATGTCCCTCATCAAGTCAGCTGGGACATCGTTGGGGGCCAGACTGTGTCCTCTCTCAGCGAAATTTATGTGCTAAAGCCCAAGCCCCCAGTGCCCCAGAACGTGACTACAGCATTTGGAGATGAGGCCTTTCAAAGGTGATTAAGTTGAAATGAGGCCGTTAGGAAAGGTCCGCATCCAACCCGACTGGTGTCCTCGCAAGATTTTGGACACAGAGACACCAGGGATGTGTGTGAGCGCCCAGAGACCGTGTGAGGACACAGTGGGAAGACAGACACCTGCGAGGCAAGGAGAGAGGCCCGAGGAGAAGCCAAACCTGCTGACACCTTGATCTTGAGCTTCTAACCTCCAACATTGTGAGACGATACATTTCTGCTGTTGAGGCCATCCCCAGTCTGTGGTTCTTCGTGATGGCAGCCCCAGGAAACGAATGCAGATACCATCACCTTCCCACCGGCAGTCCAAGGTCACCGAGCAGACCCAAGGACACACTGCAGGCGAAAGTACCGTGGAGATTAGCAGGCAATATGCAATTCTCATTTATTTTTCTCTTATTGCATTAAGGAGAAAATCTCATTTGGTGAAGGTATGTCTCTAACACCTTGCTAACACTTGGAAATCTCCCATTTGAAAAAAAATTTAGATAAAATTCACTGAACATAAAATTAACCACTAGCCACTTTAAAGTGTGCACTTCTGTGACATTTAGTGTGTTCGCAATGTTGTGGAACTGTAGCTTCTATCTAGTTCTAGGACAGTTTTCATCACCCCAAAAGGAAACCCCACACTCATTAAGCAACCACTCCTTCTTCCTCCTTCCCGCACCCCGTCTCCGCACCCGCTTCCCCACCCCCTGGCATTCAGCACCTTGCTTTCTGTCTCTGTGGATTTACCTATTCTGGATATTTCATAGAAATGTAATTATTTTACATGTGACCTTTTGTGTGTGGTGTCTTTCACTGAGCATGATGATTTAGAGGTTCCTTTGTGCTGCAGCCTGAATCGGTGCTTCCCTCCTTTTTGTGGGCCTTCTTTTTTTTTTTTTTTTTTTTTTGAGACGAAGTTTCACTTTGTCACTCAGACTGTTGGAGTACAGTGAGTGGTGCGATCTCGGCTCACCGCCACCTCTGCCTCCTGGGTTCAAGCAATTCTCCTGCCTCAGCCTCCTGAGTAGCTGGGATTACAGGTGCCCACCACCCCACCTGGCTAATTTTTGTATTTTTAGTAAAGGTGGGGTTTCACCATGTTGGCTAGGCTGGTCTCGAACTCCTGACCTCAGGTGATCTGCTCACCTCGGGCTCCCAAAGTGCTGGGATTACAGGCGTGAGTCACCGCGCCTGGCCATGGGCCGTCCTTTTGTGATACTCCACTGTGCGGGTCAATCACATTTTGTGAATTCATTCAGCCCTGGGTGGACATTTGGGTTGTTTCTACCTTTCTGCTCCTGTGAGATGAACTGTGCTCCTGTGAACGTTCGTGTGCAAGTATTTGGATATCTGTTTTCAATTCCTTTGGGTGTATACTAAGAGTGGAATTCCTGGGTCATAGGATAATTCCATGTTTAAACATTTTTGAAGATTGGAAATCTCCTTTTTAAGCAAACAAGAGCATTCTTCAGGATTCAAGCCTTCAGCAGACAAGAACACTCAGCTACACTTTGCTGACCTTGATTTCTAATGTTATTTATGTTTACAGGATTAGAAAATCCAATACTGGATTTTCATTTGTAGTAGCGACATGAACTTGTCTTTTAAAAATCAATGTTACTTTTTTTTTTTTCTTTTGAGACAGAGTCTCCCTTTGTCACCCAGGCTGGAGGGCAATGGCAGGATCTCAGCTCACTTCAACCTCCACCTCCCAGGTTCAAGTGATTCTTGTGGCTCAGCCTCCCAAGTAGCTGGGACTACAGGCGAGCACCACCACACCTGGCTAATTTTTGTATTTTTGGTAGAGACGGGGTTTGGCCATATTAACCAGGCTGGGCTTGAACCCCTGACCTCAAGCGATCCACCTGCCTTGGCCTCCCAAAGTGCTGGGATTATAGGTCACCACACCCAGACTGAAAATAAATGTTACTTTAACAGTGAGTAGGTTAATGGTCAGGAGTGGTGGCTCATACCTGGAATCCCAGCACTTTGGGAGACTGAGGTAGATGGATTGCTTTTGAGCCCAGCAGTTTGAGACCAGCCTGGGGAACATGGTGAAACTTGTCTCTACAAACAAAACAAAACAAAACAAAACAAAACAAAACAAAACAAACGAGGTGGGCATGGCGGTATGCACCCCTAGTCCCAGCTACTTTGGAGGCTGAGGTGGGAGGATCACTTGAGCTCAGAGGCAGAGGCTGCAGTGAGCTGGGATTGCACCACTGCACTCTAGCCTGGGTGTTCGCAATGTTGTGGAACTGTCGCTTCTATCTAGTTCTAGGACACTTTTCATCACCCCAAAAGGAAACCCCAGACCCTATCTCAAAAAATAAAAAGCCCTACATGGGTAGGTATTTTTGTCCATTTTGTTTACTACCTATCTCTAACCCTAGAATGGTGCCTGGCACATATATTAGGTCCTCAATAAAAATGTGTTGAATAAATGGACCTAATACATACAAACACAATAGTATACATCATAGTCCAGGGTGGGCACAAAGCTGGCAAAGATCACAAAGCTGGAGAGCCAATGCCTGAGCAACCCAGCCCAGGGGCTGCCGGACAGATCCAAGGCGGAGACCCGGTCTCACTGCTCGTTCACTCTGACTTTGGCCAATTTCTTACCTTCTCTACACCTCAGCTTCCTCATCTGAAAAATGGGGTTGCTGGGAGAGTGAAATGCGCTGTTGTGCAACATACTCAACGAAGCTCAGCCACTATCATTATTACCATCCTCAGCCGCTGCAGGGAAGACCACAGAGGGGGGCTAAATGCAAATAAGGGCTTGGGAGAGCCCTGTGACGCAGCTTTTTGGGGGAGGCTGGGCACCCCGGCCTGAGGCTGGCAGGGGTGTGGCTCTGTGTTCAGCACCCATGATGGGAAGTGACGAAGTGACAGTGTCCTGCCTTTGCTCCGTGCTGTGCTGTTCACAAACTTGCTTTCACATCCCATTTTCTCACCTGATCTGCCCACAGCTTGGCGGGGCTGGCAGAGCTAAAACTGTGAATTGCATTTGACGGGGGAGAAAACCTGAGGTGGAGGAGAGGTTAAGGGGCTCCTCTGAGTTCACACAGCAGGTTAGTGCTGGAACACGGATTGGTGGGTTGGGAATCACCGTGGCCTCGTGGTCTCAAATAAAACATCCCTTTGCTTGTCTGTGGGTTTCTGAAGCTGCCTGCCTGGTAACCTCCCCTGGGCTAGGTCTGAAGAATGAGGTTCCAATGGGGCGCTTCAGCTGCCTCATTCTGCGGAGTTCTTGCTCCAGATTCTGAAGCATCTGCAAAGGAGACACGTCGCCTGGGTCTTGAGAAGACAGAACTGTTTGCCCCACGCTGGGAACTACTGGGGAAGGATGAGGCCACATGAGGCTTGGCCAGAGTGCCTGGGGGCTGGCTTAGGGCCAGCTGCATGATCCTTGCATGAAGGAGGAGGAACAGCCCCTCTTCATATGCCATCACCCAAGGCCACCTCCCATCCTCTGCCTGGGACACTGGCTCCTGGAAAATGCTCTTTCCTCTTGGTGCCACAGCCCCAGTGAGCTCAACACCAGCTCCCCTTCCACAGACGCAGAACTCTCCAAACTCCCAGTGGTTTGGGAAGAAGAGCCACCACATCCCAAGCCCAGCACCACCTTTTGGGATGTGATATGTCAAAGTAGTAAGATGATGAAGTGTCCTGTGCGGGCCCATCAGCGCCTTAGCAACAGATATGGGCCCAGAGCTCCTCGGAGAGCCGCAGCCTCTAGAGTGACGTGGAATTTATTATACTTTCCATCCATCGCTTGGCAGCCTTCTCCCAGCTCTTCTCTCTTGAAAAATGGTTCCTGCCAATCTTGCTGTTTACTTAAGTGGTTATTAAGTATTTTTCCTGCTGCTGGTCTGGGTACTTCTTGATAAACATTATCTGTTTAAGAAGAACTTTTAGGGGGAGCTCCACTCTGCCCCTACACACACACACGTGTATGCACACACACGCATGTGCACACACACACATATGCGTGTACACACACACACACACACGAGTCTGGGCATGAAAGTCCGGGTCCCAAACCCTCCTCCCCAAGCCGGTTGGGGTCAGGCCACCACCAAATGTATCACTTGACCTGATGTGACAGCCTGGTTTCCTCTTCGCCCCTCTGGCCAGCCTCCTCTGGGCATTGGAGGTGGCTCCAACTTTGAGCTGCACACAGCTGCCAGTTGTGCCTCCCAAGGCATCCCAGGACCGCTCTGCTAAGAGCATCTGCTTGGCTCTGCCCCGCAGCAGGGGTGAGGGAGGGGAGGTGGCTTGTGTGCATCGGGGGACCCTCCTAGGTGTCAGTGCTAAGATCCTATCTGCGTGTCTCGAGCCCTCCTGGAGGGCAGGGGCCCTGGGTGGCACTGAGGCCAGGTGAGGCCTGGATAGGAGGACAGGACACTGAGGAACAGGAAGAAAGGTGACATGGCTGGAACACCCTTGTCATGGGTGGGCTGGGGTTCTGGGGGCTTGACTGAAATTGGGCGTCTGTGTCAGCAGTGGGTGTCCGAGCCTCACCCACCCAGGGATGGCAGAGGGTATGAGACACTGAGCTGTGCCCAGCTTCTATGGCTTCCCACACGTGCCAAGTGCAAGATGGGCTGCTAGTGAGCTTGGCTACTTTGGGTGAATCCTCCCCTCTCTGGGCCTCACTTCATTCACCTGGGGAGTAAACGGGGTGGGCTCCATCCCTACTCCCACAGTCCAAGACTCCCAGAGAGCATGGATCTCATGGCTACTCTAGAGGCTGAAAATCCTTCCATTTAGGAGATGCTGCTGCTGCTGCTGCTGCTGCTGCCCTGAAAACCAAGCCAAGCTCACCTTCGAAACGAGAGTCCCAGGTGGATAACTTGTCCAGCGCCTCACCCTGTGTCCGTCCTAGGTCAGTACTGTTTAAAATGTAGGTGCTGTTGTTATTTAGGTGTGATATGGCTAAAGGACCAGGCCACGGACAAGACTCACAGCTTATTACTCACAGCCCCAAGAAAGGCCCAGACCACACCATGCAGGCCACACGGGGAAGCACCAGGGCTGGCCAGAGGCAGAAGGAAGTAGAGTCCGGCAGGAGCCTTTCCTGTGGTTTCTGTGGGAAGGACTGGGTGGGGTGAGCAGGTTTAGGATGGCTAGTTTGAATAGTTTCGGAGGACTCTGGGGATAGGGGTTGTCCCAAGATGTCTGGCACTTGGCCCTGGGGTGATCAGGGCAGGTACATAGTGGCCCAGGGTGAGAGAGCCTGATAAAGGAAGTGGCTGGGGTGTAGGCTCTGGACTGGTTGGTTTGCATATGAAAGGCCCTTTAGAAGGTGAGCTGTTTGCTACGTTTAGGAATTACCTAACCCTCAGAAGGGCAGTCCCACCAGGGTCTGGAAGGCCCCAAGATGTCAAAGCATCAGAATGCAGAAAATAAAAGGCATGGTTAATAGACACTGTGCATTGTGTGTAATTAACTGTTATTCTTTTTTGAGATGGAGTTTTGCTCCTGTTGCCCAGGCTGGAGTGCAATGGTGCGATCTTGGCTCACCGCAACCTCCGCCTCCCGGGTTCAAGTGATTCTCCTGCCTCAGCCTCCTGAGTAGCTGGGATTACAGGCATGCACCACCACGCCTGGCTAACTTTGTATTTTTAGTAGAGATGGGGTTTCTCCATGTTGGTCAGGCTGGTCTCGAACTCCAGACCTCAGGTGATCTGCCCACCTCGGCCTCCGAAAGTGCTGGGATTACAGGTGTGAGCCACTGTGCCTGGCCTATTATTATTATTTAATTTAGAGACTAGTAAAACTTTTTTTTTTTTCGAGACAGAGTATCGCTCTCTCTGCCAGGCTGGAGTGCAGTGGCCCGATCTCTATCTCGGCTCACTACAACCTCTGCCTCCCGGGTTCAAGCAATTCTCCTGCCTCAGTCTCCTGAGTAGCTGGGACTACAGGTGTCCGCCACCACTCCTGGCTAATTTTTGTATTTTTAGTAGAGACAGGGTTTCACCATATTGGCCAGGCTGGTCTCAAACTCCTGACTTTGTGATCCGTCCGCCTCGGCCTCCCAAAGTGCTGGGATTACAGGCGTGAGCCACTGCACCAGGCCTAAAAATATTTTTTAACAGATGGGGATCTCACTATGTTGCCCAGACTGGAGTTAATTGACTACTTTTTAGAGAAGCTTTAGGTTTACAGAAAAATTGAGTGGAAAATACAGCATTCCTGTATTACCCTCCCCACTGCCAACACACACACTTTCCCTATTGCTGAGGCCTTGCATTAGTGTGGCACATTTGTTCCAATAGAACCAATGCTGATATATTGTCATTAACTAGGGCCCACAGTTTACATCAGAGTTCACTCTTTGTGTTGTATACTCTGTGGGTTTCAGCAAATGCACAATGCCCTGTATCCACCGTTCCAGTAAGTTATAGAATCACTTCACCGACCAAAAACCCCCTGTGCTCCACACAGTCATCCTCCGCTCCCCTCCAAACCCTGGTGGCCACTGATCTGTTTACTGTCTTCATGAGAGGGAGTCTTGCTCCGTTGCCAGGCTGGTGTACAGTGGCACGATCTCAGCTCACTGCCACATCTGCCTCCCGGGTTCAAGCGATTCTCCTGCCTCAGTCTCCTGAGTAGCTGGGACCACAGGCCCGTGTTGCTATGCCCAGCTAATTTGTGTATATATATTTTTTCAATAGAGATGGCGTTTTGCCATGTTGGTCAGGCTGGTCTTGAACTCCTGACCTCAAATAATCTGCCCGCCTTGGCCTCCCAGAGTGCTGGGATTACAGGTGTGAGCCGCCGCGCCCGGCCCACGGTTTTACCATTTCCAGAATGTCACATAGTTGGAATCATACGGGCTGCAGCCTTTGGAACTGGCTTCTTTCACCTGGCAATATGTGTTTACGTTTCCTTCCATGTCTTTATGTAGCTTGAGAGCCCATTTCTCTTTCTCTCTGAGTAATATTCCATTGTCTAGATGTATCACAATTTAAATGTAATGTTCTTCCATTATTACTATTTTTAAAAAATGACAATGGCTTCTGTGGTGAGGGCTGGGCTCCAGAAGTATTCAGACAGTCTAGGGTGGAGGCCCGATGAGACAATTATCCGGGCCCTTAGGCCCATGGTCAGATGATGGTGGGACCCATCCCTGGGCTTGGAGAATCTGGGCAATTGTTTCTCTCCTGCTCTTCACCTGGCTCCTGCAGGCAGTACTGTCTATATCTGGCTTTTTTTTTTTTTAAAGTAAGGCCTTTTAGCTGGTGGTGACCCAGGGATAACCCCCTTCATCAACAGGCCCACGGGCAGGAAAATCCCACACAGGAGAGGCAAGAGGGCTCTCCAAGTCGGCCAGAGTTGAAGCATCCTCTGCTTGCCTGATCAACCACCAACAGCTTTGGGAGGTTACACATCCAAGAGAAAGGTGCCGCTGCGCCAGGCGCTCCAAAGCTGTCCCCGGGGACCCCTGGCAGCCAGGCCTGGCCTGCTGAGCCTCCTGGCCCATACGGTGGGCCGTGGGCTGCGGTGAATGGGGGTGAGCTCCCTGCCCTGCAGCCGGCTGCCTGCCCCAGCCCTCCTCAGAATCCCTTTTCTTTCCAGACATAAACGAGGCCCACCCAGAGTCTCGGACATGGTTTGCTGCTCCTACGCAGGCTGCTGGCTCGTGTGGCTCTCAGACAGGGCGTCTGCTCTCCCCTTGTTTCATAGTGAGACACTGCCTTGACCCAGCCTGGCCTGTTCAGATGTGTGTGTGTGTGTGTGTGTGTGTGTGTGTGTGTGTGTGTGGTGTGTCTGCAGAGGGGGTGGTGCTGTGGACAACCTCTCCTCCCTCTCCAGAGCCATGCAACCAGGACCCAGATGTCTATGGGGGATCCTACTGCTGTGAGGACCAAAAGGGAGAGGGTGCTCAGGCCTCAGGCACACCTGATGTTCTGCCACGCCCAGCTTGCTTCGGTGTGTCTGCCCCACTCATTGGCAGCGTCTGATACAACCCCAGCTCCTGGAGTCTCAGAACTGCTTGAAGCTACACGAAAGTCACAACGAGCCAGTAAGAGTGATCAGGAAATACCAGCCATTTCATCTTCTCACCTGAGACACTCAGAAATAGCCCCAAATACACGCCCCAGCTCTAATACGTCCCAGCTGGTGTTGGACAGACACCTCAAAGGTTTCAGCCATTCTTGGAGGTCACAGGAGCAGCTGGCAGGTGGCTGCCCTGCCCAGCAAGCAGGCGGGTAGAACTGTGCAGATAATTTAACACCAGAAGTTAGGTACATGCTTCAGTCCTGGGGCCTCTCCTTCTCAACCTGGTTCACAGTCCTCTTCTTCCAGGGAGGCAGCCCTGATTTCCATGCAAACCTCAGCACTCCTTTATTGCCTAACCTTAGCCAGTGAGGGCGGTCAGGCTCCCCTTGGTTATAAATGCATTCTTCCATCACATCCTCGTCCCAATGCTCTGTTGGCTGACCTTGTCCTTGAGGGAAGGTGAGGAAAGAATCAGATGTCCTGTCCTCGGCCCCTGCTGGCCCAGGCCATGGTGCCACCGGCTGCATGGAGGTCCACATGCTTCTGGCTAATGAACGCTTCTGTTTTCTCATGGGTCAAAAAAGTGAAGAAACGAGGGGGCTGGCCTCCCTGGAAGTCAGGGGCCCATCCTGGAGTCATCTGGGCTTTTCCTGCAGGACTTGGCGGCATGGAAGGTGCCCGTGAGCAGGAGGGATCGTGCTGTTACTGTTTTTTGCTGACAGTTGCCTGAAGCCTAGTGGGCTCCTGAGCCTGCTGTGCTGAGAGGAGTTGTGCACCCAGAACACGCAGAGGCCTCTGTGAAAGTGAAGGCAGGGAGTCCCGGGGTCCTGGAGTGGCCAGCACCGGCCTGGAAGGGAGGCAGCTTGCCCGAGGCCCTGGACTCCAGGCTGGGTGCAGCCTGGGCTCCACACTGAAGGCGGGAGTGGCTGCTTTCTGTCACTGCACTCAGTGAGGCTGGCGGCTCTGCCGGCTCCCTGTCCCCAGGGCCATCCCCTCTCTCGCATGCTTTAATGTCTTCCCTTCCTGAAGGGCGGAGAAGAGAGGTCAGCCTTGACCACAGCGTGAAGACAGCAGGAAGTGTATGAGCAGCTGTTGGTGGTGGAGACTTCAGGAGGGAGGAGGTGGCTTTTCATATTCACCAAGGGCTCGTTTTCCCTTCCATGTTATTGGGGCGTAAACTAGTTCATTGTAAACTTGTCTGGTGGTGGAGTCAGAGGCTGGAGCTCAGAGCCTTGGGAGCCTTCTGCCGCTGCCTTGCTGTGTGTCTCGGGGCAGGTTGCTTCCCCTCTCTGGGCTCACCAGCAACCAGATTCAGACAGTCTAGAGGACCGATGAGTGTTCCCCTGGTTCTTCCAGGGGCAGCCCATTCTTGGGGGGACATGGGCAGCCCCAGAAAGAAACTTCTTCCTTGAGCTTTGATACATATCCTGAGATCTGAACCTGGGAACTGCAGGTGGAGGCCAAGGAAAAAACCCAGTGAGCCCAGGGTGGGGTGTGCAACGGCATCCAAGGACGTGGAGCAAGAAGACGAGGCATAGACCAGGCCTGAGCCGGGGCCTCGAGTTCCCTTAGCCCTACGTCAAGGCGGGCTGAACTGCAGCCTAGTGACTGGGGCTGGAAGCTGGCATCGAGCCCATGCCATCCATTCGTCATGGTTTGCTGTAAATAGAATCATATTGTTCACTATTTAGTATACTGTAAATAAAATGGCAGCAATATCTTCATTATTAACAACTGGGGCATGGTGCTCGTGACTGTATGTGTGTTTTCCCATTCACTCTTCACAATGATGCAATGAGGTGGTACTGACATGATCATCATTCTACAGACTGAAGATATCAGGGCACAGAGAGGTTAAGTGACTTGTCCAAAGTCACACAGCTACTAAGTGGCAGAACAGGATTTGAACCCAGGCCTATACTGTCTTTTAATAAAAATGGTGAAAAAAAGACCTGAAGGAATATTCACTAGATAGCTCTCCATTAGGACATTGTCGGGGAGGCTGAGCTGGTAAGCCCAGCTGGCTACAGCTAGTTGTCCCCAAAGAGGTCACTTGAGTTTCACACCTGGAAAAAGGAGAAATCTGCCCATGTCGCCCTGGCTCTTCCCTCTCCAGCATCTGGCCTGGGTCTGGCTGGCAGGTTTACAAAAAGAATGCTTAACTTCACCCAAGGACTCGCTCCAGGGTTTCCTTTGCAGAAGGACCTGGACCTTCAGTCATTAAAGGGATTTAATTTTCAAGCTGAGACATGAGCGTGAACATTTCAGATGCAAGTTTTTGTGTGTGTGTAAAGCAAGAGATGCATGGATCAGTAGAGGTGAGTGGGGTGCCAGAGGATGGGCCAGACAGCAGGGACAGGCTCCAGAGAGGAGAGAGGAGAGTCGTGACTAGAGAGTGGGTGCCTGTGTGTGTGTGTGTGTGTGTGTGTGTACGTGCTTGCAGGCATGTGTGTGTTCATGCCTGCAGGTGCATGTGCACATTGGTGTGCATATGTGCACGCACTGGGGTGTGTGTGTGCGTGTGTGTGCGTGCGCACGCATGTGTGGTGGCTTTCTGTTGTCACTGCGGAGGAGGTTGGGGGGTTGCAAGGCTGCAGCACTGTCCAAGGCCATGTGGCCGTGTTGTGGCAGAACAAAGCACACGGGGTCTCTGGCATACGGGAGCCAAAAGCACAAATAAATAAAGCAAGCAGTCCAGGCTGCAAATAGATGCAAGCCCGAGGAGCCCCCAGGTGGCTGCCAGCTTCCTCCCCAAGTGCAGCCCTGGCCCTGGACTCGGGGAGGAAGAGGCCCACCCCAACCTTCATGCAGGGCCAGGGCCTGGGCCGGGACCTGGAGCCCTTCTCAGAGAAAATCCTTTCTTAGCTAGCTGCTGTCTACTGCATTGATTCCACCACCATTAAACTCTCTTCTTCTTTCTGTGGCCAGTAGGCCTGGTCTCTGAGCCTTTCCACGGCTTAGGGCAGAAGGTGGTTTGCTCTGGCGACTGGGCTGAGGTTTTCTGGGTTCCTCCTATTCCCCAGTTGGCCTCCACTTCCCATCTCCAAGGTGTGAGCAGAGACACTAGGGCTCTGGACAGCTGCTGGGTGGTTTTAGAGTCTGTGGAAATTTCATGTGGAATCTTTCTGAAGTATTGTACTTGTCTTTCCTCACCCTCTTGCTTAACCCCTTTCTCTGCAGTTCCAGGGAGTATCTTGAGCAAAGGGTCCATCCACCCATCCATATACTCTTCCTTCCTTCTATCCGTCTACCTATTCATTCATCTGTTCATCCATCCATCCATCTTTCCTTCCTTGCTTCTATCCATTAACCCACTCATCCATCCATCTGTCCATGTATTCATTTACAAATGGACATCCTTCCATATTTTCTTCTGTGCTTCCTTCCATCCACCCACCCATCTCCACCCATTTACCCACCCATCCATCTATTCATCCATATTTCCTTCCTTCTTTCTACTCACACACCCATTCATTCATCTACCCATTGACCCATCTACCCACCCATCTATCCATCCATATTTTCTTCCTCCCTTCCTTCTATCCACCCATCCATTCATTAATCTGTTCTTCCATCCACACATCCACTCTATCTTTCTTCTCTTCCTTCCTTCTGTCCATCAACCCACTCATCTATCTGTCCATTTATCCATCTATTCATCTATCTGTATTTCCTTCCTTTCTTTCATCTATCTACCCACCCATCCTCCACTCATTCACCCATCCATCCATCCACCCACCCAGCCTCCATCCATTCATTCATTCATCCATCCATCCATCCACCTTTCACCCATTTATTCATTCATCTGCCCATCCATCCATCCATTGACCCATTGATTGATTGTTCTGTAAAGCATTGATGCTACCTGGTGAAGTGTTCACCTGGTTCCCGTCCCCACTTTGCTTGCTCTTTGATGTAGGACATAGATCCAGGCAAAGACAATTCTGAGAGAGCAGAGTTGTAGGAGAAAAGTGCCAGCTGCTGTGGCGGCTCAATGCAAGGGCTCCATGCTGAGGGGCATTTGCTTCTCAACTCCTGCGTGCTGGTCAGGGTGGGATAGCGCTAAAGGGGACTGTGCTATCTGACCACGTTGCCTACCCAACTCCATTGTGTGTGTGTGGGCAAGTAATTCACCAGTGTGAGTTGGCTTAGAAGCAAACAGAGAATGCATGAGGCAACAGGATATAATTGCGATAATGAGAACAATAACGGGATGGTCATCACTTACTTGGTGCCTATCGTGTGCTGGCACCATACCAAACACCAGGCCCAGATTCTTTCATTTAATTCTCTCAACAATCCCATTTTACAGAGGAGGAAGTGGAAATTCAGAGGAATTAAGGTAACTGCTCTGATCTGAGGTCAGAGCCTGGGAGAGTTCAGGTTCTACCACTGTCACAAGCTGTGTGACCTTGGCCAAGGTTTTTAACCACTCTGAACAGCAATTTCTTTATCAAAAAAGAAGGATTTGCCATGGAATTGTGGCTCTTCATCTTTTCAAGCCTGTGAACTGCATTTTAATGTCAACCCTTCGAGGATCTCTTCACATGCGGGCGCTTTTATTTTTAGGTTTCATTGGTTGAGAAAACTCACAATGACAAAAAGCTACTTTGAATTCAGTAGTGGTTTAAAATCAATTTGTATTTGATTATTTGCAACTGCATGCATATACATTTGAAAAATAACCCTGAGATGGGCATTATTTATTCAGGCTACACATGCAGGATGGGTGTGTGGATCCTGGTCTGTGCATTAAGACTCTGTAGCTTCCCAGGGGTCAGGCCCACGTGCCCTCGTCCCTTCCAGATCTACATTCTATATTCAATAAAGTGGCCAGCTCCTGCTTCCCCATCTCCTTGGATATCAGTGAGGGAAGACAAAAACAGATAGGACAATGAACAGAGAGACTCTGATGGAGGTTGACTGTGATGCCAACAAGACAGAAAGAAGAAGGGAGAGGGTCTGCAGTAACCTCCCCCCGCGCAATGGGCTCCACATTGAGGCTAGTTCCCCGAGTCCGTTGCCCAGAAGCAGATCGCGCGGCCAAGCAGAACACGGCGTCAGATGCAGGCCACCCCTGTTTCAGGTGAAGGTCTCCATCATGAGTATCTTTTGCTCATTAAAGATTGTAATTAGTCCAGGCTGAGAACTGGAGGGGCCAATGTGGGGTGGGGTGGGGTGGAGGAGATTGCTGGGGGGACCCCACCAGCCATTCTGAAGGGAGACGGCTGCAGCTGGTGCTGGGCTAGGCAAAAGAACAGGGCAGTGCTGACCGGGCATTGGGGGTGACAGGGGCCCTGGGGCGTCTGACTGATTCTGGCCAGGGCTGGCTGGTACCACTGATCCAGCAAGCTAAGTTCTTGAGGGGCTCTTCCTGGATGGAGGTACCTAAGAGGAAGGTGTGGTGGTGGTGCCAGGGCTTTGTACCATGGGACCGCTCTTCAAATGCCAGTTTCCTCCTAGATTCCAAAACAGAAAATGCAGAAGGCTGGGAAACATGTCAGACTTTCAATTTATCATTCCTTTCTGGGCTTAGATTTGGGTTAAGTGCACACATCAGCATTCTGGCCTCCCTGGGGAAAGGAGAGCAGAGCTTGTCCTGCTTCCCTCTCCACCTCTTCCATGGTCTCCCTCTCCGGCCTCCCTCCTGGCACAGGGGGCTCGGCTCATGATGCAACTGCAGGCAAAGGAAGCTCTGGTGGCGTCTCGACTGCTAGCTCTCTCTTGAGCCCAGGGAGGCTGCCTGTGGCCAGCAGCATGGCTGTTTGCCCAGGGGAGATAGACTGGGCTTGCACTGCTAGTTTCAGCCTTTTGAAAGTTGCTAATGAGCTGGAGTTGGACTTTGGGTCTTGCAGACCATTTGTTGAATGATTTCAGGATCATACAAACATTCCAATAAAGCAGGTTACAGTTTGGATTTTACTGTGTGCCATGTTAGCATCCAGATACTTCCAAGCAGCTGGCCATTCCTCCCACCCCATCTAGATGAGCTCCCATAATGTTTTCCCTCACAGCTCCTGGTTCTTTTTCTTCAAGCATGTCTCACAGTTTGCAGTTACTTGGCCTGTGTGTTTGTGTGTCACTCTCCCCACTGGGGGTGAGTGCCATCAGGAAAGGATTCATACCCATGGCTCTCCAAAGTCAGAGTTTATGGACTGGATGGATGGTTGGTTGGATGGAAGGATGGATGGATGGGTGAGTGGATGGATGGATGGATGGGTGGATGGATGGATGGATGGGTGGATGGGTGGATGGGTGCATGGTGGATGGATGGAGGGTGGATGGATGGGTGGATGGCTGGCTGGCTGGCTGGATGGATGGGATGGATGGATGGGTGGATGGATGGGTGGGTGGGAGGATGGCTGGATGGATGGATGATGGGTGAGTGGGTGTGTAGATAGGTGTTTGGATTGATGGGTGGTTGGTGAGTGGGTAGATGGGTGGGTTGATGCTTGAATGGATAGATGGATGAATGGATGGGTGGAAGGATGGGTGAGCAGATATTTGCATGGATAGATGAGTGGGTGGGTGAATGGGAGACGTAATGGAAAAATGAATGAATGGTTGGATGACTGGATAGATGGATGAGGGGTGGGTGCGTGGGTGGATGGGTGGACAGATGGTTGGATGGGTAAATGAGTGGGTGGGCATATGGGAGGGGTGATGGAAGAATGGAGGGATGGTTGAATGAGTGGATGAATGGATGAGGGGTGGGTGATTTGCTTGAGTGACAGAAAGCAGTGGAAGTGATACTTTGGGACTGCTGAGGCTAGGGCGGAAAAGCCTTCTGGCTTCTGCCTGTGTCCACTGCCCGGAGGACAATTAGACATCACCTCTCAATAAGAGGAGAGTCCAAGACTCGGCAGCCATTTTTAACCCACCACACCAAGCAGCTATTCATCCAGGTTGGCTTGAAAAAGATGGAGTCCTTGGGAATCTATTGGACCTTGAAATCTAGCGGACCTTGAAATCTATCCTCCACATGTAATTCCCTTCCTTCACATGGCAGCCCACTGAAATTATGTTTATGTTAGGCAAGTTATGGCATGCAGATCAAACGCCCCCAGTCTTCCAAGCCTTTGGGGATAAGTGAGTCACAGTCACGTGTACAGCCAACTGTGCAGGTGTGTTTATCTTTATCTGTGTTAATGCAGGACCTTGGCCTCAGTCAGTTTGTGATCTCTCCCCTTCTACCATCCCCGGAAGGGCGGGGAGCCCTCACACACCCTTGATGGTCAGCCCTGACCTCTTCCTATCACTCCCGGCTGCCACCTTGGTGTCATAATGGGTGGCTTGGACCCCAATCCTCACCTGATTTCTTTAGAGGGATAGGGAAACCACCCATCCCTCTGTGTTCTGTAGTCTTGGGGGCCCCATCCTAGGCTGCCTGAGCTCTGGAGGATAGCGGGGAGGAGTGCAGGAGGCTCACCTGGCCCCACACTCAGCTGTTTTCTTTCCAGGACAGGCCGAGAGGCTGCAGGTACTTGTCCTTGAGCCCTGTGACCCCATTATCTCAGGGAACCAGAATCCTCCCCTCAGGGGCTCCATCCCTCCCTGGCGTCGTGTTCTCCAGTCTTCACAGATGTGCCTGTGGGTGCCCCTAGCCAGGTCCAGACATGGCCCACGTTCTCCTCCTGGAAGTCTACTCAGCTTCCTTGCAAACAGGACCTAAGAAAACAGATGCAGGAAGACTTTTGCACCTCAGCTCAGCCCAGCTGGGACCCAGGGACCTCAAAGGCCCCTTCTCTGCAAAGCTCCTGTCCATCCCCCACCATCACCAACACCCCCTCCCCAGCCCCCAACAAGGCTTCCTGAGAGTTTGCCGGGTCCTCTGGTGATGTGTGCACACGTCGGTCACTCCACAGAAGGAAGTGAGGTCCTAGGGGTGAGGAGCTGCATCTTAGTCACAGCACAGTGCCCTCCAAAGTGACCTAAGAAAGGTGGCCCCACAAGGAGGAAGGAGGTGGGAGATGCATTTTGTAATTCAAGATATGGGTAAAACTCATTAAAAATCAAAAGCCCGGTGTGCGCACACACTGTGAGGCTTGCAGAACAGCCAGGTTCAGTTCTCCCTGCCGTCTGCTGCATGGGAGTAGCCTGGTCTCCTGGAGACCGTTTCTAAGACCTTGCATATAAGACAAGGCATCAGCCCCACACCCACAGGCTAATACACAGCAGAGGTGGGAGTCAGGCCCGGGGCGCCCGGCACGAGCAACTGCACCAAACCACTGGGTCGCTCTGCCTATGATGGAGGAAAGTGGGGGCTCCAGCAAGCCCACCCACGCCCACACTCCACCCTGGAGCCAGGCGCCTGCAGTGCTGCGTTTCTCACCTTGCTGACTCTGGGGAGAAGCGGCAGCTGGGGAGCCATGCTGACCTCCTGGACATGAACTGGGAAAAGGTTTTTTTTCTGTTGTTGTTGTTTTTTTCTTTTTTGAGAAGGAGTCTCGCTCTATCACCCAGACTGGAGTACAGTGGCATGATCTTGGCTCACAGCAACCTCTGCCTCCCGGCTTCAAGCAATTCTCCTGCCTCAGCCTCCCAAGTAGGTGGGATTACAGGTGCGTGCCACCGTGCCTAGCTAAGTGTTTTGCATTTTTAGTAGAGATGGGGTTTTGCCATGTTGGTCAGGCTGGTCTCGAACTCCTCACCTCAAGTGATCTGCCTGTGTTGGACTCCCACAGTGCTGGGATTACAGGCAGGAGCCACCGCACACGGATGAAGAGGTCTCTTTTTCTGGTGGCTTCTGTCCCACTGGCTGGGTGGCCATGGGGAAACCAGAAGTCCGATTCAGACTTAGGCTCTGGGAGTGCTCACCCGGCCTTCAGACCCCAGGACATCTGCCAGACCCGGATATAAGGTTGAGAAATTATCCGGCCCAAGTGGTGAAGTTCAAAGTTGAGAAAATTGAGGTCCCAAGAGGGGAAGTCATTACATTAGGGCTTCCCAAGAACAGATCCAGAACTGGAATCCATACCTCCAGACTCCCTGATGCTTCCAGAGAAGAAGTGGGGTGCATATATAAATAAAGAGAGGGGTGAAAACAACAAGAAAGTGACATGCTCTGTTGCCTCCCTGAATGCCAGTCGTACCTTGCCTCACCTCAACCCCATCAGCTGCCTCTAGTCTTCATCAACCCTCACCTCTCGGAGGTTCCCCGAGCTGGGCTTATCTTCCTAACCTGGACCCCCAGGAAGAGTCCCTGGGATGTCCTTGTCTCTAGAGAGGCCCGTGGGTACCATGTCGGGAGGCCCGCCAACTGTCCCTCTGACATTATTCGCTCATTCATTCATTCAGCACCTACTTCTTAAACACTTGCTGTGTGCCATGCCTTGTGATCTCCTCTGGAACAGAGAGGCAAACCGGGCTGAGGTGGTCCCTGCCCTTGTGATGCTGAAAGTCCACAGGGGACATAGGCTTTCAAACAAGCACGAGAGTTCCTTATGATAAGGGAGAGGCGGTTCTCATCTTCCTGGAACAGCTGATGCTCATGAAGAGAAGTGAAGGATGAGTAGGGGATGGCAGAGCCACCTGCAGGTGCCAAGCCCGGGAAAGGAGGAAATGTGGCCTATGGGGTCCTGAGTGTCTAAAGGGAGGACACAGAGGGAGGTGGGGCATCAAGGAGGCTGCCGAGGTGAGCAGGCCCATGAGGACAGGGAGGAACCCCTGGAAGATGCTGGGGCTGTGTCAGGAGGGCCTTAGAGGCCGCATTGGACCTCGCTCTACCCTGTCCCTGGCAGGTGGATGTGAGTCCACCCAGGTATTTGCAGCGCTGTAGGGCTCACTCCTTGACAAGGTGGCCTTTCCCTGCCCATCGGCTCTCTTAGTTCCTAGCAGGTTCCTGCTGTCAGGCTAAAGCCTGCTCCTGCTTCCCGATGTGCCACCACTGCGGCCAGGGTTCTGGGGCCACAGAACTCATCTTGTCCCTCCCTTGGCTGCTGTCCAAGTTTCTGAAGGCCAAATACCACCCCTGTAAATCTTCTTTTTGTTTCTTAGATCAAACTCAACCAGCTCTGCCTTCCACACCTCCTATTAACAGGATGCACTACATAGCAGGCAGGCACCTTTGGGGGTGATGGACCAGCCTCCCATAGTGCTTGGGGCCCACGCTTTAACTATCACCCCCCAACCCATGTTGGTTCTGTGGGACCTCCCCCACCATCCCGGCCACAACTGCCCAGGAACTGGGCCCAGATCGGCCCGTCAGCTCCTTTCTCTTTGGGACCATTGTTATGACCCAGCCATTGGGTGAGCGTGGTCCCAGGGGGAAGTTGCTGAAGGTAGCCACCTTCTGCTGAGGGTGGCGGGAGTGGAGGGTGGGGGTGGGAGAAAGGGGCACTGCCTGGATGTCTGGCCTTTGCTAGCTCTGCAGCTACCCTCCCTCAGGGCCAGCGCATCTCTGCCCCAGGGCACTGCTCTGCCCCACCCCCTGGCTGAAGCTGGGGTTCCCTTCCCTGCAGGCAAAGCTTTCCCAGCGCCTTCTCCTTTCCCTCCCTCTCCTTACCTCCCTCTCCTCTCCTCGGCGCCAACTAGGTGAACTCAGCTTGCTAGGATCTCTTTTGAAATAAGGTTCCTGCAGCAGAGGCTAGAGGAGGGGCTCCTGGGGGTGCAGGGGGAAGAAGCTTGTCTTGGGGATTCTGCTGCTTCTATGAATGAGCATCGGGCCAGGTCAGGCTCTCTGGGCTTCACAGCCAAGCCCTGGGACAGGAAATGTTCCAGTTGATGTGGTGTCGCTGCAGAAGTGCCCACCTGCAGCCAAGGGTTATGGCTGGGGTTGCAGGCCTTTTCCCCGCAGTCACTTCCCTGCAGCCCCAAGCCTGGGGAGCTTCTTTAGTTTCTGAAAACCTTCCTCTCCCGGGTGTTAAAGAGTCCCTTAAGGCAGCCACTATCCCGCCCAGGAGCCTATGATTAGGATGTTACTATTATTTTCGTTATTGCGATGAATGATAACAATAAACACAACTTCTGCTGAGAGCCCACAAAAGCCCCGTCTGGGAGGAAGCCCACGGGGACACTTCTCCAGGACTGAAGAGAGCGCTCGTCCCACCACCCCTTGCAGCCCCCGGGATCTCCAGGGCCACACATTGGCTTCATTGAGCCCTGATCCCATGGAGCTGTAGACTGTTGGGGTGGGGACAGTCCTTGTCACCTGGAATACTTCTGTTCCTTTGAGGAGAGGGCCATGCGGCCTAGAGAGGGAACAGATGTACCTGGGGGCATGGTGTGAGGCAGCTGCAGGGCCTGGACCAGAGATCCGCGGACTCCAATTCTGGGCTCCAATCCTGGGCTCCAATCCGGGTTGCTGGGCTCCCTGGCGTTTCCTCTCCCAGGAGGGCTGGGAGTCTTAGGCCAGAGATGTGGGCCAGTGGAAGAGGACAGCCCTCGCCAGGCAGGCCATGGCCCTTCTCGCTGGACGCTTACCTTCTCCTGTCTCTTCTGTCCAGGCCAGCCAGGGTCACGCTGATGATGTGGCAGGTGTGGCCTGGGCTTTGGGTCCAGCTCCTGGGAAGGGCCAGCCGGAGGCTTCACGGGGAGGCTCCGAGGCCGGGGCTTGGCTAGGAATGTTTGGAGTGTGGGGGACTCCTCTGTCAGGGAGCGTCAGCCATCATCACAGCTGGCTGATCTGGCACGGGTGTGGCTAGGTCCTTCCCTAAGGCCCCATTCCCAGAGCATCGATGGCACAGCCTTGAGACCAGACAGCTGCATTTCTATCAGGCAAGGGCGGGCGTTCGGCTGAATGCCCATGCTTGCTTGCTCATTTTTAGGTGTCATTAAGGGAACAATCCCTGAAAAAGGCAGTGGGTAACCCCCTCCTGGGCAGCCCAGTCAGCACCTGGCCTGGGTCATGCATAATTTAGGTGCTGTGTCTGCTTGCAGGGAACACTCGTCTGATTGTCAGCCACAGGGCGCCCTCCTCCTCGCCTCGCCTTGGCAGCGATGCTCTGGGCTTGGGGGCACGGAGGTGACGCACTCCCGCTGTGTGACCAGGGCAGGAGCCAGGCTGCCCGCGGTGCAGGGCCCACCTCCACCCCAGCTCCTGCCCACGCCGCGGCTCTGCCCTGCCGCCTCCCTGCCTCCGCCAGCCGGGAGCACAGTCGGCACGTGCGCTAGTGCTTTACCCTCCTGAATCTTTCATGGCGCTCTAGAACATTGTTCAATCGTAGGCCACGGGGTCACTGCGGGGCTGCGCGCTCCAGCAGCAGGGTCGGGAAACAGAGGAGGCGGAGGTGGTGAAGGTGGGGGTGGGGGCGTCAGAGTGGTCGCGGAGGAGGCGCAGGCCTGAGTCCCAGCCACAGCTAGTGAAGGACCAGGGCAGCTTCAAGAAGCAGGCAGAATCTCCCAGCAGTGGGCACGGCTGCTGGCCGTGCACACACACATGCATGTGAGCGGACGCACACACACAAAAACACACACACACAGAACACACACAAACACACAAACACACGCTTGCACACACACATAAACACACATACAAATAAACACACGTGCACACACAAAACACACACACATATACAGAACACACACAAACACACACTTGCAAACACACATGAAACTCGCAAACACACATAAACACACAAACACATGCACACACATAAACACACACAAACATACGCACACACACACAAAAGCATGCACCAAACACACACAGAACACACAGAAACACACACACATAAACACATACAAACACACAGACACACACAGATGCACATGCACACATAAACACACGCACACACAAACATGCACACACACACACATAAACAAACACATGTACAGACACACACAGATGCACATGCACACATAAACACATGCACACACACATGCACACACAAACACACACACAAACACACACACATAAACACACAAACACACACAGACACACACACAGATGCACATGCACACATAAACACATGCACACACACATGCACACACACAAAACCTGCATACACACAAACACATGCACACACAGACACACAAGCACACACACATAAACACAGGAACACACACAGACACATAAACACACACATACGCACGCATGGCATCAGGCGGGATCTATGGATAGTCCTGGCTGAGAGAGAGGTGGAGTCAGAGGAAGAGGGGCCCAGATGGAACAGGAGGAAAGCAGGACAGTGGGCAGGAGGGTGGCGGAGGCCCTGGAGGAACAGAGAGAGCTGGGAAGGAACACAGAGGAGAAGGCAGAGGCCCTGGCTGCAGCCCCTGTCCTCCTGTTCAAGCCCATTTCAGGGGCTTTTGTCATGTGGCAATCCAAGTTCTCCCCACTCCTCATGCTCCTACCGCATGAGAACATAGACAAGGCCACTGACGCCTGACCCCCAGATATGGTCCCCTGGCCTGACAGAGATGAGCCGTGTGGGCCTTTCTCCAAATCGACAACAAACGTGTCCATCAAACCCACCTTGCACTGACGCTCGCAGAGAACAGAGAAAGAGGGATGCCTCTTGGCTCCTTTTATGAGGCAGTTTAACCCTGATACACGGACCTTCCACCAAAACATCGAGAAAAGAAAAGAAAATTACAGGTGGGCCTCGCTCATGAATGGGAGTGCAATCGTGCTAAGACAGACACCGGCAACTCTGACCAAACAATAAGCAAAAAGTGAACATATCACAACCAAGTTGAGTTTATTCCAGGAATGGAGAGGTGGTTTAACAGTGGAGAGGCTATCAGTGTAAGTCACTGCATTAACTGAATAAAGAAGGCTCACCTTGAGAGAGTCTGAGAGGACATTTGTAATCCACATCCATATCTATGATATGTGTATGTCCGTATCCATATTTATATCTATATCCATATCCATATCTACATCCGTATCCATATCCAATCTATCCATATCTATATCTATATCCATAACCATAGCTATATCCATATCCACATCCATATCCGTATCCATATCCACATCTATATCCATATCCAATCTATCCATATTTATATCCACATCCATATCTATATCTATATCACATCTAATCCATATCCAACCTATTCGTATCCATATCCACATCCATATCTATATCCATATCCACATCTAATCCATATCCAATCTATCTATATTTATATCCACATCCATATCTATATCTATATCACATCTAATCCATATCCAATCTATCCATATCTATATCCACATCCATATCTATATCCATATCCACATCTAATCCATATCCAATCTATCCATATTTATATCCACATCCATATCTATATCCATATCCACATCTAATCCATATCCAATCTATCCGTATCTATATCCACATCCATATCTATATCCATATCCAATCTATCCATATCTATATCCATATCCAATCTATCCATATCTACATCCATATCCATATCTATATCCAATATATCCACATCTATATCCATATCCAACCTATCCATATCTATATCCATATCTATATCCATATCTATATCCATATCCATATCCATATTCAACCTATCATATCCATATCCATATCCATATCTATATCCATATCCACATCCATATCCATTTCCTATCTATCCATATCTATATCCATATCCATATCCATATCCAATCTATCCATATCTATATCCATATCCATATCTATATCCATATCCATATCTATATCCATATCCTATCTATGTCTATACTCATATCTATGTCTATGTTTAGTGCCCAGAATATATAAAGAACTTCAATATGAAGGACAGCTGAGCCCCCACGTTTGCTGCAGCACTATTCACAGTAGCCAAGAAATGAGATCAACCTCAGTGTTCATCAAGGATGCTGGATAAGGGAAATGTGGTTCATATGCCCAGTGGAATATTATTCAGCCACAAAAAGAATGAAATCCTATAATGTGCAGCAACATGGATGGAACTGGAGGTCATAATATAAAGTGAAATTAGCCAGGAACAGAAAGACAGATACTGCATGTTCTTATATGTGGGAGCTAAAAAAATGGATCTCATGGCGGTAGAGAGTAGAATAGTGGTTCCCAGAGGCTGGGAAGAGTAGGGAGTTGGAGAGAGGATGAAGAGAGGTTGGTTAATGGGTACAAAAATACCGTTAGATAGAAGGAATGTGTTCTAGTGTTCGATAGCATGCTAGGGTGACTGTGGATAGCAGTAATTTGTAGTGTATTTCAAAATAGGTACAAGATTCAGAATGTTCCTAACTCAAAGAAATGGTAACTGTTTGAAGGGATACATGTCCTAAAATCCCGATTTGATCATTACAGATTGTATGCATGCACCAATATACCACATATACCCCATACATATGTACAATTATTATGTATCTATTAAAAACACAAAGTAAAAAAAGAAAAAAGAAGGTGATGGCGTAGAAAAAGGTGCTCAACCTCATTAGTCATCACAGAAATAGAATTTACAATCACAGCATTACACCAAATCCAAGAAAGAGAGTGGTTCAAAAGAAAAAGACATCCCAGATGTTGGTGCCGAGGGGCAGCTTGGGGCTTCCCACAATGGTGGAGGGAGGGTGAATTGGTACGACCACTTGAGAAAGCTGGCAGGACCTACTGCAGCTGAACACATGTCCACCCAACAGCCCAGCAATTCCTTTCCCAGGCATTTCGCAAAGGAAACGTGTGCAAATGTTCACCAAAAGACTGCTCATGACGGCACCATAGTAGCCCAAACCGAAAACCGAGCCAAGCATCCATCCACAGCGGCATATGGATACATGGATGGTGCTTTGTTCGTGAGATGGGCTGGGCTACAGCAGTGAGAGGAAGGAGCTATGACGTTATGTGGTGAGGCTCAGACTCCACGTGGGAGGAAAGAGGCCAGACGCAGGAGCGTACCTGTCATGTAATTCCAAAGGAGGCCAGATTAACCTCTGGGGTTAGTAGTCAAGGTCGTGGTTGTCTTGGGGGTATTAATGACAGGAAGAGGTAGAAGAGGACTCGGGAGCTGGCAATATTTTCTGCTTGATCTGAGAGCTGAGGACATGAAGGTACTCACTTCGTGAAAGTCCAAATGGAGCTGGACGCATAGTGTTAGACTTTTCTTTATTCATACTGTACTGCAAGAGAAAGTTAACTTAAAAGAAGCTGATGCGACAGGGACCCCCAAGAAGAAGGTCTTGAGCCCAGTTGGGGGTGCTTACTCTGGGCTTGCATTCGTGCACTGTGAAGCTGAAAGTGGGACAGAGACCACATGGTTTTCAGAAGGTCGTCACAGCCATGGACATCCCAGCCACTGACTTCAGAGAGCGCCACGCTTCCGAACACTCACTCTCTGAGAAGACACAGCACCGGGTATGGAGGGTCTGGGCAGGTGACTTGTCCAAGGCCGCTCACAGGGAAGACCAGAGCTCAGCGTCCCTGAGAACCCTGCCCAGTGCTCATTCTGAGATCCCGTCCCTGTGTGACTGGTGGCTCTGCCTGGGGACAGTGGCTATTTTCTTCCCTCTACTGGTGGACTTTGGAGCCTCCATCCTTCCTGGTCTGGGGTCCTGATGACTTGCCCACCTCCAGGCTGTCCTTGACCCACCAGTCAAGCGGATGAAACATGCCAGTGCTATATCAGATCCCCACCCACTGACAGCCTGGGGCCTGGGTGACCCCCACAGAGCCAGACCAACTCAGAGGAAAAGAGCAACACACTCCTGAGGAGGCAGCTGTGGCAGGAACAGGGGAGTGGAGGCAAAAGGGGAGGCCCTGCCACCTCAAAGACTGGGGAGGGAGGGACTCAACAGTCTCGGGCAGAGTCCCGGGTCCACCCTTCGAGATCCTGTTCAAGTAGGCCGGGGAGGGTGGGGGCCCAGGACTGCTTTTCGCCAAATGCCTCAGGTGAGTCTTGGGCAGGTGGGCTTCCTGCACAGCTGGAGGCAAGCCTGGGAGAAGGGCTCTCGGCCGGCCCTGCCTGAGGCTTCTTTTTCGCGTCCCTGATGCCATCAGAGGGGCAGTGCTTGGGGGTGGCCAGAGGCGGAGTTCTGGGACGGGAAGAGGCTCTGCCACTCACTGGCTGAGTTCTTGGGCAAGCTGGGCCTTTCGGATCTTCAGTCTCCCCATATGGTGGGGCCTCCTCTCAAGGCTTCTTTGGGGAGAGGAGTGAGTCTGCAGCAAGCAGCTGCCCACCCCACTGCACTCCACTTGCTGAGAGGGAGACAGGAAGCTGCTTTCCCAGCCAGCGATGATCACAGCTCCATCTTGGACCTGCAAGGCGCAGATGTGTGAAGACCACGTGGGTGCTTGACCACCTGCGACATTTGCAAAGCACTGAGAAGAGTGAAAGAGTAAGGCTGTCCATGCCAGGCTGTCTGGCCAATCCCCGGAGGCCACACCCACAGGCTGCCTGGAACTGGGGGCTCCTTACTTATCTCTGCCCCCAAGCTCTGGGTGTTCCTCCCCTTCCTGCCTTGCTTCTGCCCTGAGACTGCGGTGGAGAGTCCAGGCCTTCATACACTCTATCCCCGGGGCCTTCTCTCTTCCCTCTGATTAACAGCAGCAGGGCCTGAGCCACAAGTGGGAGGCCCCAGAGAAGGAGGTGGAGTGTGAGTGTGGTAGAATCTTCCAGGCCCCTACCCACAGGAAACACCTGGCCTCCAGGGCTCTGGCTTCACATAGGAGCCCAGAGGGAGCCCAGGACCTCAGGGCCAGCACCTGCCAGGATGTCCTGGGTGCCAGGGGCTCTGTGGGGAAGGCGGGCCAGTCGACCCAGGTGGCTCATGGTAGGTCACTGGGGAGGGTGTGACAGAGCTGTCCTGTGGCTGTGCTGGGAAAGAAGGGACCATATGGATTCATGGTGGGGAAAGGGGGCCGGAGGCAAGAGCACCCAGGCCCTGGGTGGTCAACAAATGTGCAGGCAGAAGGGTCCTGGCTGAAGCTGAGGGCACTGCTTCTGGCTTTCATGGAAACTTCTGGGACTGTACTGAGCCCCCTCCTGACCCCAGGGACCTTTAATGAATTTGCCTGTTCCAAGATGACCTGTGTGAGGGAACTGCAGCCTCTTCAGGGTGACAAGTCCTAGCCGCCCCTGTGGGGTTTCATAGGAGGAGCTGATGGCTGCCCTGACGGTCACTACACAGTCCCCGGCACCTTGTCCACCCCACTGGGCTGGGGCTCCTCCACCTTGAAGTCCCGTGTGTCTGTGGATGAGACTAGCTTCTTGGCTCCTTCCCACCCAGTCCTTCCCTGACACTCGGGATGGAGGTGCGAAGAGACCCCACAGCTGAATGGTGAGAGCTGCAGCCGTGTCCAGGGTCCACCCTTAGCCTATGACGCCTTCCCTGCGGCTCCGGGAAGCAGAGAGGCCCAGTCCCACCCAGGGGGCCACCTGCCGGCAGCTCTGTGGATTCTCTCTCCCCACCTGCTTCTTGGGTGTGTCTTGACAGACAGAGGAGACAAACGGCCCCTCCTCAGCTCCCCGGCTGCCAGGGGCTCTGAGTAAAATGCAGTGCCTCTTCCCGCAGGCCTTCTGGGGACAGTGACCTTACCTTCCTACCAAGGGTCACCTTGACAGGAGACAGGAATGATTCTCTGGCCCCAGACAGGAGCAGCCCCCATGGTCAGGCTCCAACTGACTGAGCTGAGCGAAGGCTAGAAAAACAAGAAGGAAGAGCCCCCGACACCCCGCAGAGCAAGCCCGTGAGGTGGGGGCTGACTGAGAGGAGAAGTGGGGGCACAGGACGACATAGCCCTGAGACGTCCTTAGAGGGGCAAAGCAGCAGCCTCAGGAGGTGACCCGCTTGGGTCCTGTCCTCCCTCCTTTTGTTTTTTTTTTTTTTGAGATGGAGTCTCGCTCTGTCCCCCAGGCTGGAGTGTAGTGGCGCAATCTTGCCTCACTGCAAGCTCCGCCTCCCGGGTTCGCGCCATTCTCCTGCCTCAGCCTCCCGAGTAGCTGGGACTACAGGGGTCCGTCACCACACCCGGCTAATTTTTGTGTTTTTAGTAGAGACGGGGTTTCGCCATGTTGGCCAGGCTGGTCTCGAACTCCTGACCTCAAGTGATCTGCCCACCTTGGCCTCCCAAAGTGCTGGGATTACAGGTGTGAGCCACCATGCTCGGCCTCCCTGGGTTTCTCTGAGTAATTTGATGAGGCAGTTTGCAGCAGTTTGAGGGGGAAAATGGCAAATACTCCCCAGTGCTGTTCACTGGACTTGCCCAGTGGAAGAGGGTGGGTGACCAGCACAGCGTGGTGGGCGGGGAAGCCTGACCCCGGTGACAAGCAAATGGTGAGTGGACAAGTAGAGAGAGCCTTTGGAGAAGCATGGGGAGGCAGGCGGGGGTGGGGGGAGTAGCAGCGACATGGGGCGCCAGCAGTCAGGGAAGGCGGGGCTGGTGGGTGTCATATGCTCCGGGGCCGGCTCTGTGTTCATCAGCTGTGTGACCTGAAGTACAGGTTTTGTTTTTGTTGCTTTCGGTAAATCAAGGTGAAGCTCACAGCTCAAAATGAGCCGTTTTTAAGTGTACAATTCACTGGCATTTAGTATATTCTGTGTTGCACAGTCACTACCTCTACAAGTTCCCAAACCTTGGCATTGCCCAAGAGGAAACCTCATACCCACTGGCTGTCAGTCCTCCTTCCTCTTCCCTCGGCCCCTGGCAGCCACCAATCTGCATTGTCTCCATGTATTGCTTCCTCTGAATAATTAATAAAAATGCAATCAGCACTTTGGGAGGCTGAGGCGGGCGGATCACCTGAGATCAGGAGTTCCAGACCAGCCTGGCCAACATGGCGAAACCCCCTCTCTACTAAAACACACAAAAATTAGCTGGAGGTGGTGGCGAATGCCTGTAATCCCAGCTACTTGGGAGGCTCACGCAGAAGAATGGCTTGAACCTGAGGGCAGAGGTGGCAGTGAGCCGAGATCGCGCCACTGCACTCCAGCCTGAGTGACAGAATGAGACTCCGTCTCAAAAAAAAAAAAAAAAAATGCAATCAGGTTAAATGGGAGCTTTTGCATGTGGCCTGTGGCCTCTCTCACTGAGCTTTATGTTCTTAGGCTTCATCCGTCTAAGAGTTTCATTCCTCTTTAAGGAATCATATTCCGGTGTATGGATGGACCAAAATTCATTTGTCCATTCATTGTTTGATGGACATCTGGGTTGTTTCCACCTTTTGGCTGGCGTGAATAATGCTGCTATGAATGTGTGTGCACATGTATTTGTTTGAGTATCTATTTCCAGGTTTTTCTGGCTATATTCATAGGAGTGGAACTGTGGATTATATAGTAATTTTATGATTAACTTTTTGAGGAATCACCAAATTGTTTTCCACAGTGGCTGAAACATTTTACATTTCCACCAGCAATGTGCAAGTGTTTTAATTTCTCTATAACCTCACCAACGCTTATTTTCAGTTTTAAAACAAAATTATAGCTGTTGTCGAGCGTGTGAAGTGGCACCTCAACCTCATTGTGGTTTTGATTTGCATTTCCCTGATGACTAACTCTGTTGAGTATCTTTTCGCGGGCTTCTTGGCCACTGGTATGTCTTCTCTGGAGAAACGTCTACTTATGTCCTTTGCTGCTTGCCCTTTTTTTGATCAGATTCCGAGGCAGGCGTTTTTTTTTTTTTTTTTTTTTTTTTGAGACAGTCTCACTTTGTCACCCAGGCTGGAGTGCAGTGGTGTGATCTCGGCTCACTGCAACCTCCGCCTCCTGGGTTCAAGCAATTCTCGTGCCTCAGCCTCCTGAGTAGCCAGGACTACAGGCATGTGCCGCCATAGCTGGCTAATTTTTGTATTTTTTGGTAGAGATGGGGTTTCACCATGTTGGCCAGGCTAGTCTCAAACTTCTGACCTCAAGTGATCTGTCCGCCTTGGCCTGCCAAAGTGCTGAGATTACAAGTGTGAGCCAGCATGCCTGGCCCCGAGGCAGAGTTTTAAGCCTCTTTGAGCCTCAATTTTCTCATCTGTAAAATGGGGAACATGATAGTGCCTCCTTGATGGAAGGGTGGCCAACCATCCTGGTTTGCCTGAGATTATCCCAGTTTTTGCAATAAAAGTCTCCTGTCCCAGGAAGCCCCTCAGGCCTGGGCCATCTGGGACAGTTGGTAACCCTACGTGCGGTTGTCAAGAGGCTGAACCAATAGGGTGCATAGGAAACTTCTAGCACCAGGGACGGCCCAGAGTTCCTGCTCAGACAATGTCAGCTTTTATTCATTGTAATCCTCTTAGAGGCATGTGCATGGTAGAGAATTCTGACATGTAAAAATGCAAAGGCAGAAATAAAAATCATTGAGAGCCAACCACATGTGGGAAACACTTTGGAAGGTTTTAATTTTCTTAGGTGATAGAACCTGAATGTGTTAATATAGAGATGGGGAAGAGGCAGGAACAGGAGTGACTATTTAATGACTCATATTTATTGAATGCTTATTATATAGCAGCCATGGAAGGGGGAAGTTGGAGGCACAGGAGAAAGAGGAGGGAGGGTCCCTTAGAGGCAGGGAAGTGAAAAGGAAGGTGTTGGGGATAATGGTGACATGGACGTTTCCAAGAAGGGAAAGTGGCTTTCAGGTCCTGCTTCTTCTCGTGGCCTTTCCATTTCCCTAGAACTTGAAACTCAGCCTCAGCTCCCGCCAACTCCCTGACTTGCAGGCAGGGTTGCCGCAGGGGCCTCCTGAAGCCCTGTAGATGCTCCGCCTCTCCTCTCACTGGGCTCAGGTAGGCTGTGCCTTGCCTCTGACATTCCCAGCCAAGGTCTTCAGATCCTGTGGACTCAAATCATCCATTCCACCCTTGCTGAATTCACCATGGGTCAAGGCCTGTACTGCAGCTGCAGGTGCAGCGATGAAGGACCTGGGGGCCCCTTGAGAAGCTCCAGAGCAAGTGGACTTGACTGTCAGGAAACTGGAAGCCTGGAGGCTGAACTAGGCTGGGCACTCAGTGCTGGGAAGGCCCCGGACACCCCGGGAGGTACACTGGGTGTGGTCATTCCTGGTGGGAGAAGGAGAGCAGGTGCAGAGCAGTCCTAAGTGAAAGCGGGCAATGACTGCCTGGATCCCTGCTGCAGCCCGCAGAGGCCCGCTGCTCACCTGTGTCTGGCTTTGAGGATACCACATTTAGTTTGCTGGCCAAGAATCAAGGCAGTTCACAGAAAGTAGAGGAAATAGCTTTGAGTTGCAAACTCCCAGGATGCAGGGTCCAGGCCTGTCTGGTGTCCCTGTCTCATATTCAGTCACACACAAAGATAGAGAGGCAGAGAAATGCTGGCAGTCAAGAGGCCTGGCTTCTGACACCTGCCATTTACCAGCTATGTGACCTTGAGCAAGTCATGTGTCAGGGTTGGAATAGAGCCTCTTAAAGTGCCAGTCTCCCAAGGAAGGCTATGAAAGTCTGTCCCCCAAGACACAGGGTAAGCAAGTTCCCATACAAGGCCACCTCTGCATTTGAAAGCAGCCAATAAACTGCGGAGACATCTTCTTGAACCACTCTGTTCTCTATTCTCAACATGTAATTATGGAATACCTTTGATGTGCCTGGAACTTTCCAGCAACCCTCTTCTAAGAGGGTACAGCAAATCCCTGCCTTCCTGGAGTCCAACTTCTGCCAGATTAGAATTTTTCTTTTTTTTTTTTTTTTTTTTTTTTTTTTTACTGAGATAGAGTCTCTCTGTGTCACCCAGGCTGGAGTGCAGTGGCGTGATCTCAGCTCACTGCAACCTCTACCTCCTGGGTTCAAGCGATTCTCCCACCTCAGCCTCTTGAGTAGCTGGGACTGTAGACATGTGCCACCATGCCCAGCTAATTTTTTGTATTTTTAGTAGAGATGGGGTTTCACCATATTGGCCAGGCTCGTCTTGAACTCCTAAACTCGAGTGATCTGCCCGCCTTGGCCTCCCAAAGTGTTGGGAATACAGGGGTGAGCCACCGTGCCTGGCCCAGATTAGAATTTTTCTATGTCACTCCAGACTGCAGGGCTTGGATCAATGATTAAAAGCCATGGGGAGATGGATTTGGGTTTGATGCTAGGAAGAACTTTCCAGCCATTCAAGTGACATCAGAATGGAATGAGCTGCCTTGTGAGGGAGTGGTCAGCGTGTCTCTGAAGATGTTCAGGGAGAGTTGGAAGACCTAGCAGATGAGGTGGACAGAGTGTATGCTGGTCCCACGGTCCTACCTGCCGGTGTTCCTGGCCTTATGCAGTCCTCT
This sequence comes from Nomascus leucogenys, assembly GCF_006542625.1. Taxonomy (NCBI): domain Eukaryota; kingdom Metazoa; phylum Chordata; class Mammalia; order Primates; family Hylobatidae; genus Nomascus; species Nomascus leucogenys. The sequence continues at coordinate 88,855,248 of NC_044394.1, forward strand.
CGCCTTCAGTGCAAGCAGCACCTGTGACTTGCCTTTAACATTGCAATAGAATACAGCAAAGCGATGGGATGTCACTCTTGTGATTTCATAAGATTGTGACATCTGTCTTGCTGAGAGACTCTGTCTCTTGCTGGCTTTGATGGAGTAAGTGGCCACACTGGGGAGGCCCGCAAAGCAAGGAGCTGACAGCAGCCTCTGTCCAACAGCATGACGTGATGGTGACCTCTGGCCAATAGCCAGCAAGAAAGTGAGGCTTTCCATTTAACATGCCACAAGCGACTGAATGCTGCCACCATCCATAGGAGCTGGGAAGCAGATCCTTACTCGGTTGAGCCTGAGATAAGCCTGCAGCTCTGATCTTGGCTATAGCTTTTAGATGAGACCCTGAAGCAGAGGGCCCAGCTAAGCCACACCCAGACTCCTGACCCACAGAAACTGTGAGATAACAAACATGTGTTGTTTTAAGCTGCCAAGTTTGTGATGATTTTGGTTTACAGCAATAACCAGCATGCGATGCCGTGAAGGAGATTCCTGCCTTGGAAGGTCAGATTGGCTCTCCTGTGGAGTCTCTTTACGACCAGAACTTACTCGAGTATCTTTATCTCCTGCATTGCACTTAGTTCAGTTTCTTGCATAAGATAGGGACTCGGCGAATACCTGTTAAGTGATATGTTGCGTTAGCACTGGCTTATGCATCGGGGAAACAGGAGGCTGGTCTCCAAGGAGGATGTGTCAGAGCAGCGTTGTGGTGGAAGCTGGAAGCCTGGATTCTGGGCTGGCTCCAGCTGCTTCCTCCCGGTGTGACCTTGGGCAAGGCTATCTGGGCTGTGTGTACCTCATCGGTAAAATATAGAAGTTACCCACTCACAGGTATGTGCGAGTCAAGTGAGCCAGTATGACCGCCTCTTAGGAAGCCCATGGAGGTAAGAAATTGTTATTATTTGTTGTGAAATGTCACAAGCATTCCTGCTGGTTGATTACGAGGCTCAGACACTTGGAGAGTTTCCTTTCCAAACAAGGCTCAGACGGTGCTTTTCATTTGAGTCCAAAGTCTCCAGGCAGTGGGCTGGTCTGAAGGTCTTGCTACTCATACCTGGTCTTCCTGCTTGCTCCTTAGAGAAACCCACGCTGAAAAGATATGATTACAGAACCCAGATCTTTGTTGAAGCCAGTGGGTGGCCTCCTCCTCCATGCATAATGTGTGGCTTGTATTTATTTTTAATACGAGTGCTGATTGTATGCCAGACACTGTCTGAGGATTTAGAGATACAGCAATAAGCAAAATAGACAGAGTCCTTGTTCTTGTGAAGCTGATGTCCCAGTGGCAGAGGCAGGTGACAAAGAGGTAGACAATTATCTACATATCACATGGCGATGCGTAGCACCAAGAACAATTGAGCTGAGGAGAGAGGAGGGAATGGTGAGCTGATTTTTTAGATCAGCTGTTGGCAAACAACGGTCCCTGGGTCAAATCAGTCCACGGTAGCCAGTATTTATAAATAAAGTTTTATTGGAATACAGTGCTGTTCCTCCATGCATGTGTGGCCTAGGACGCTTTGGAGTTGAAGGGTTGCTGTGGAGACTGTTTGGCTTGCAAAGCTGAAAATGTTTACAATCTGGTCCTTTCCAGAAAAAGTTTGCTGATCGCTGTTTAGATGGTGTGGACAGGGAAGACCTCTTGGGGAAGGTGAAGAAGCGAGCCAAACGGTTTCTGGCGGAAGAGGGCTCAAGGCACAGGGAACTGCAAGTGTCACGGCCCTGAAGCAGAGTGTGCTGGGCGCCGCGGAGGAAGGCAAGAAGGCCTGTTGGGAGTGAGGGAAGGAAGTTGTGAGGGCTGTGTGCTTCCTCCGATGAGGATGAAGGCCGCTGGGGTTTTCTGAGCCAGAGGCTGCTGTGTTTGACACTCGATGTGTTCCGACACTGCGGGGGACAAGGGGCTAGGGGAAGCATGGGGAGCTGTTGGGAGGCTACTGGAGTCATCGCATGATGATATTTGGGGAAGGTAAGAAGTGGCTGATTCTGGATAAATTTAGAAGGCAACAGTGCCCTGATTTGCTGATGAGACAAGAATGCAGGTATCTATGTTTTTAATGCTTTGGAGAGTTTGTTGAATGAATGACTGAGGTGACTTTCCAGAGATCAGGGGCCGGTCAGTGTCCCAGCAGGGCCCAGCAGCCAGCCCCCTGGCTCCTGTGACCCTCCCCGCCACATGGCTCTCCTTTTAGGGTCCTCCTTGGCACTAGTTGTGTGCTGACCTATGGACACTGGGAGTCCCAGATCCCTTGGTCACACGCGAGTCCAAACTTCCTGTCTCCTGTAGTTCAGGCCAAGATTTCTTCTTGAGCAGCCACTGCCACAGATTCTTTGGGTTAGCTGGAGGAGGCAGCAGGCGCTGCGTTTTCTTACCTACTCTGAATTCACCAGACTCTGCCCTCATTATGCTTCTCCAGGCCATGAGACCAGGCTTGCAGGGAGAAAAGTTGGAGCTGAGTCCCAGAAGAGCTGTCGGGGCGGCTTTCACCACCTTTAATCATCTGATACCAACAGCAGCCTCCTAATAGGTCATCTCTGCATTGCAGTGTTTACACTAATTAGTTAATACCCACGAATGCTTTGAAGGTGCCAGGCCTGCCAGGAGCACACAGGAGAGCAATTCACAACAGAAGGAGAGACGGCCCGAATCGTGGAGGCATCACCCTTCCGATGCATCGGCAGGGGCTACAGGCTCCCACAGGCTGCCTGGTGGGCGGTGTGCCTTGGGAGAGGGAGCTGGCCCTCTGGGGCCTGCCTCAGACACCCACTGCTGGCGGCTGCCATGGGGAGCCCCGTTTGTTCTGTGTTCAGGTCATCTCTGTGGAGCCCTTGGGGTGCTGGGGAAACAGAGTGGATGAGGGAGCTCAGTCTCCAGTCCCCCCAGCTTTCCCACCCACCCTCAGGCCTGGGTTCAGGTTTGAGTGGGGTGGTCCTGGCCAGGCTATGAGCTGCCTGAGGTCGGGGCCAACGCCCACCCTGGTGATACCCCCGAAGGCAGGGCACAGGTTACCTTGTGGGGACTCGCCTCCAGTTGCCTCCCTTTGTACCTCCCCTAGCAGAGCCTGGTACATGTCAGCGAGCCAGCTTCGATTTCCTCGTGGATGTTTGGAGGGACGCCTGGCTCCTTGCAGGGGTTGAGGCTCCTAGAGACGCTTCAAGCCCGGAGAGTCCGCCTGTCCCGCCAGGTGCAAAAGCCAGGTCTGCTAGACTCCAAACCGTCACCGCCTGCCTGTGGCCTGGCCTGCCCATTTGAGGTTAGGGAAGCTGGGACAGTCGCCTTTGATTCCGGAGAACTACAGGTGGAAGTGAAATGGTGGCCTCCCTTGGAGAGGAATAAGAACTCCCCGTTTGGCAAAAGCTGTGGGGAGCTTTCGCTCATTTTCTAAAGCACAGTTTTGTTGAGATATAATTCATATGGCCTAAACTGTGTCCTTCCAAAATTCCTGTTGAGGACCTCATCCCCAGTCCCTCAGAATGTGACTGTATTTGGAAATAGGACCTTTTAAGAGGTGATTAAGTTAAAATGAGGCTGTTAGGGCGGGCTCCAATCTAATGATTGATGTTCTCCTGAGAGAAGTTGATTTGGACTTATAGAGAAACAGCAGAGATGCCCACAGGCAGAGGAAGGACCATGTGACACCAGGCACCAGGAGAAGGTGGCCATCTGCAATTCAAGGCCAGAGGCCTCTGAAGAAACTGCCCTGTGGGCCGGGCACAGTGGCTCATGCCCATAATCCCAGTAATTTGGGAGGCTGAGGCGGGAGGATCGCTTGAGTCCAGGAATTCAAGACCAGCCTGGGCAATATGGCAAAACCGCATCTCTACAAAAAGTACAAAAATTAGCCAGCTGTGGTGGCACACACCTGTAGTCCCAGCTACTCAGGGGGCTGAGGTGGGAGAATCGCTTGAGCCTGGGAGGAGGAGGCTGCAGTGAGCCATGATCACACCACCGCCAGTGAGACAGAGTGAGGCCCCATCTCAGAAAAAACAAAAGAAGAAACCAACCCTGCTGACACTTTCTCTGAGACTTCCAGCCCCCAGAACTGTGAGGAAATAGGTTTCTGTGGTTGAAGGCACCCAGTCTGTTGTATTCTGTTATAGTAGCCCTGGCAAATGAATCCACCATGTGACTCACCCATTGTGTTTTTGGCAGGTGGTTTTTGGCATATTCACAGATATCTGCAATCATCACTTAAGTCAACTTTGGAGCATTTCATCACCTTGGAAAAAACCCAAGCCCTTGTGCCCTTTAGCTATCATCCCAGCTACGGTTTGAATGTGACCCCAAAGGCATGCGTTGGACACGTAATCCCCTAATGCTTGTTATTAAGTAAGTGCTCTGAGTCATTTCAAGGGAAAAGTGGCAGCAGCAGCAGCAGCAAGACCTTAATGTTACTTAGCAACTGCAGAGATGGGCAGGCGGAGTGGCGGGGGTGGCAGGGTGGGGGTGGGGCGGTTCCGGGACAGTTTTTAAAGGCAGAGTCCTGGGAACTTCTTTTTCGTTTTCTTTGTATTTGTGTGAAGACGATTTCACCATGTTGGCCAAGCTGGTCTCGAACTCCTGACCTCAAGTGATCGGCCTGTCTTGGCCTCCCAAAGTGCTGAGATTATAGGCGTGAGTCACCATGCCCAGCCGAGTCCTGGGAACTTCTGAGTCGGTCTCAAAGGAAAACGGGCAAGGTCAGAGTTGGCTTGGAGGAGAATGTAGGGTCGAGGGTAGACAGGGACAGCTGCCCCCTCTCCCTCCCCTTTCCTGCTGGACATTCCAAATACAGAAACCCTTAAATGCTCCATCCTCCGGCTCTTACCCACAGAGCTTGAAAGACCACCAATTAGTGGTCCACCCTTGCTAAAGGATAATTTTTAAATTTTATTTAAAAAGTTTTTTTTTTTTGCTGGGTGCAGTGGCTCACCCCTGTAATCCCAGCACTTTGGGAGGCCGAGGTGGGTGGATCTTGAGGTCAGGAGTTTAAGACCAGCCTGGCTAACATAGTGAAACCCTGCCTCTACTAAAAATACAAAAAATTAGCTGGACGTGGTGGCGGGCACCTGTAATCCCAGCTACTCAGGGGGCTGAGGCAGAAGAATCACTTGAACCCTGGAGGGAGGTTGCAGTGAGCTGAGATCATGCCATTGCACTCCAGCCCAGGGGACAGTGAAAGACTCCATCTCAAAAAAAAAAAAAAAATTTTTTTTGAGATACGGTCTCACTCTGTGGCCCAGGCTGGAGTGCATTGTTGGAGCCATAGCTCACTGCAGCCTCAAACTCCTGGGCTCAAGCAATCCTCCTGCCTCAGCCTCCCAAGTAGCTGAGACTAAAGGTGTGTACCACCATGCCTGGCTAACTTTCTAATTTTTGTAGAGGTGGGGTCTTGCTATGTTGCCCGGGCTGGCCCCTAACTTCTGGGCTGAAGAGATCCTCCTACTTCAGCCTCCCAAATTGCTTGAATTACAGGTGTGAGCCACCACACCCAGTGGATAATTTTGATAAAAGGTAAGATCTTGAGTCTCATACAAATATAAAATGAATATGTGCCAGTGATTTCATTTAACTTGTTAATTAAGGAAGATACCAGTGCAATGTTACAACTGGTTCAAAGAACCTCACATACATAGGCAGTAAGGAATGCTGAAGTCAGTTCACAAACACGCAACAAGGCAACAGTCAGTTGCATTCTGCAGGATACTCTGCTATATTCAACTACATTCCACTGGACACAATTCATTTGCGTTTCTATGGATAAGGGCCATTTGTATGATTATGAGTTTCCTACAACTTGCAGAGTGGCAAAATAGCTCAGACAATGAAAGATGAAGATAACCTCAAAAGGTGGCTAGATAGATACCCATGCATCTTTTTTGCCTATTCCAAGGTCTTGCACTATTTTCCCGGACACACTTGCCTTCCTCCAGGCCTCCAGTTAAGGGGGGCAATGAAGAAATGGGGCTAGGGGAGGCAAGGACAGAGGGGGCTACTGGGGGCATGCAGCCCCTGTAGGAGGAAGGGCTGATTGGGGTAAGGAGCTCAAAGAGGCTCCCTCATTTGGGAATGGGGCTGCTTTGGATGGCAGGAGGGTAGGAGGAGCTGGCAGAAGAGAGGGGTCTGGGACTACCCTTCACCTGCTCCATGGTTTTGTCTCTGGTCAGCCTGGTCCCTTTTGTCCCCCTGCCTTACAGAGGCCAAGAGCAACTGCTACTTACTTCTTATCTGTTCTGAGAAGTCTTCCGCCAGTGGGGTGGTCAGGGCAAGCGTGGGAGGAGCTAAGCCAGCCACAGTAGGCTCCGCTGAGGCTGATGAGTCACTCAGCAGCCAGGAGAACTGCCGCAGCCAGTGAGACTTAGGGCAGCTTCCCTTCTGCCAGGGACTGGGGCGAGCGTGAGGAGCCCTGAGCATTTGGCTTTCCTTTCCTGGCATTCCAGAGGCCTAGGTAGGAAAGCCTCGTGGGATCTCAGGGCTGGGAGGGGCTGCAGAGTCATCTCAGAAGCGTGACCACCCTGCAGTATCCTCCAACAGAACCTTGGGGTTTGCATGGAGATTCTGGCCGGGGAAGATGCCTCCTGAGAACAGGGTGCAGCTTTGGAGGTCACCCAGGGAGGGAGGTTGGGAGCACTGTCTGGACAGATCAGCCCAGTCAGCTCCAGTTATGGTTGAGTGACAGGCAGCAAAAGGTCCTTTGACTTCAGAGTCAGGAGCATTATTGCATCCCTGGGGCATTAGACTGATCCCCAAAGTGCAACACAAAGCAGAACATGCTGGATCCCAGACTCTCTGGGGACAGCTTGTTTGTAGGGGGAAGATTTTTTCAATCAGCTGCTGGGGTGGTGGGGGCAGGGGGAATGGGGGGCTGGGATTCCCCAGACAGCGAGGTAGGGGAACAATCTCACGGGTGAGCTGCCTTCTGTGGGGGAAGGTCTGATTACCTGCTGAGCACGGAGAGGCTGAGGCTGCTGCCATTCCTACCACACTCCTTCCCACACAGCTTTCTGCTCTTTCTCCCATGCGGGGCTCAGCCTCCCATCTGAATCAATGTTCAATGAGTATTATCACGTCAGATCAAAGAGACAGTAATCCATCAGTTTACCCATGGGGCCAAATTAAAACCTTCCAGGGAAAACCCCAAAGTCTTGGTCTTGAACTGAGTCCTCTTGTGCTATTCTCCACAATTAGTTTTCCAGTATTTGAATGCCTCCTGTGATGAGGACCTCAGTAACCTTCCAACAGCAGCTGACGGCATCTTGAGGCAGCTATCAGACTGAAAATCCGTATTTCTAGATCTTTCACTCACTCATCTTAATTTTATCCCTTGTGCCTGCTATGGTTTGAATGATGGCATCCCCTCCAGATTCCCACTGAAACTTAATCCTAGTGCGAGAGTATTAAGAGGTGTGTCCTTTGGGAAGTGATTAAATCATGAGGGCCCCACCTTCATGAATGGCATCAGCACTATTATATGGGTCCTGAGATTGAAGGGAGTGCTCTCTTGCTCTTCCACCTTCTGCCACGTGAGGGTGCAGCACCAAGGTGCCATCTTGGAGAGAGAGCAGCCCTCACTAGACACCAACGTGGTGCCTCGATCTTGGACTTCCCAACCTCCAGAATTGTAAGAAGATTCTAAGGTGTTTTCTTATAGAAGCACAAATGGGCTAAGACAAGGCCCATAGAGTGCATCTATTTCTTTTTTTTTTTTTTGAGACAGAATCTTGCTCAGGCTGGAGTGCAGTGGCGCCATCTCGGCTCACTGCAAACTCCACCTCCCGGGTTCAAGTGATTCTCCTGCCCCAGCCTCCTGAGTAGCTGGGATTATAGGCGTGTGCCACTATGCCTGGCTGATTTTTGTATTTTTGGTAGAGACAGGGTTTCACCATGCTGGTCAAGCTGGTCTTAAACTCCCAACCCTGTGATCCACCCACCTCAGCCTCCCAAAGTGCTGGGGTTACAGGCATGAGCCACCGTGCCTGGCCTCGAGTGCATCTGTTTTCTTTGTAGCAGCGCAGCCCCTAGCGTTCTTGAAGAGAGGCTTTTGTCCCTCCTGAGTTTGTCTTCTCCAGTCCTAATCATTTTTCAAGGAGCCTGATTTCAACCTCTACCTTCCCGGTTAGTTCCCTGTAATATGGTTTACTCTCTGCTCCTCTGTTCCTCCTTTTACCAAAACTAAATAATAGGCCAGAGCAGTGATCCTCAACCTTTTTGGCACCATGGATCAGTTTTGTGGAACACAATTTCTCCATGGACTAGGGGCAGGGGATGGTTTCGGGATGATTTAAGCGCATTACGTTGACTGTACACTTTATTTCTATTATTATTACACTGTAATATACAATGAAATAACTATACAACTCACCCTAATGTAGAATCAGAGGGAGCCCTGAACTTGTTTTCCTGCAACTAGATGGTCCCATCTGGGGGTGATGGGAGACAGTGACAGATCATCCGGCGTTAGATTCTCACAGGAGCGTGCAACCTAGATCCCTCACATGCACAGTTCACAATAGGGATTGTGCTCCTTTGAGAATCGAATGCCACTGCTGATCTGACAGGAGGCAGAGCTCAGGGGGCAATGCGAGGGATCGGGAGCGGCTGTAAATACAGATGAAGTTTCACTCGCTCACCCACAGCTCACCTCCTGCTGAAGCTCCAATGTCCAATGGTCCCCCAGGGCTGGGGACCCCTGGGCTAGAGGGTGTCAGGCCAGAGTGGAGGAGAGCGAGTTATTCTCATCTCCCTTCTTAAGGAGACAATACTTTTAGTAATGGAGCCCAGGTGTATTAGTCAGGCTTTTCCAGAGAAGCAGAACCAGTGGGATATATAGAGACATGTAAGAGAAGACTTATTATGGGAATTGGCTCATACGATTATGGAGGCCAAGAAGTCCCAGGAAATGCTGTTCGCAAGCTGGATGACCAGGAAAGCCTGCACTGTAACTCAGCCTGGGTCCGAAGACCTGAGAACGAGGCAGGGGCAGGAGGCGGGTGCTGGCATCGGCCCAGGAGAAGCTCCAATGTCCAATGTCCGAGGGTGGGAGAAGATGGCTGTCCCCGCTCCAGCAGAGAGAAAATTTGTTTTTCCTCTGCCTTGGTGTTCTGTTGGCTCCCAATGGATTGGCTGATGCCCATCAACATTGGTGAGGGCAGATCTTTACTGATTCAAATGCGAATCTCCTGGAAACATCCTCGCACACTCTCCCGGAAATAATATCTGGCATCCCTTAGCCCGGTCAAATTGACACTTAAAGTTTAACCATCACACTGAGACTGCATCAGCAGCCCGGGTGCACGGCTGACGCAGAGTGAGCCAATTCCCTTCAACAGAACAAAAACCCACATAGCCGTCCGTAACCACGGGGAGCACACCAGTTTTCAATCAGAGGCAAATCAAGACTTTTGAAGATAAATCCAGTCCCATTAAGCCGGACATCAGGAAAGAAGCAGGATACATTTGTGTGAAAGAGGACAGAGAAGCAGGTGGCTAGAGCATCGCCACCCCTCCCATCTTATTTTGGATTCCCTCTGAAGCGGACTCTGACTCAAGTACTTGAGTTCCAGTAGTTTATTTGGGAGGTGATCCCAGGGGCACAGGCAGGGGCATGAGAAATGAGCCGGGGAAGGGAAGGACCTTTGCACACAAAAGGTGGGCTGTGAAGCCGGTTACCACTGCAGGCAGCTGGAGCGCAGTCCTGCCAGGACCTTTGGGAGGCAGGTGGAGGCTCATCCCTCGGGACCCAGGGACCTGGGGCATTCATGCACCAGGCCCTGCTGGGCTTTGATCGAGGGCTGCTTTGGCTAGGGGCAGGTGTTGCTTGCCTGGCACTTCTGGTCTGCTGCACTCGTGGCCACAGAAAGAGGCACAGGCGCTGGCAGTGGGAGCTCAGTCAGCAAGCCCGGAAATGGAATGGGCTGCGGGCAGTGCCTGCACCTGCACCCTCCCCTTTGGCCCTGTATACAGCCCGGTCGGCCTTTGCCTCACTTCTGCCTTGGATTTCTCTGGAGGTGGTGGGAGGGGTGAACGTCTCCTGTCATCTCCTCCCAGCATTTCAACTTACTATCGGCCCAGGCGTCAGCCCTACCCACCCCTACCTGACCTCCCCAAATAGCAGAGACAGACGCTTGAAGACATCACCTGCCTAGGACAGGGAAGCAGGGGGCCAGGATGTGCCAAGATGGGCCAGGCTGGGAAGGGACACTGGCCTGGGCACAGCAGGGTACAGCCATCCACCCACAGGCTGGGGTAGGGGATCAAAAGCCAGTTACCCCCAGGGCCTTCCAAGGAGGGGAGAAGAGGGCCCATCTCCAAGAGTGGCTTCCCCCTCCTCCCAGCACTGTGACTCAGAGGAGGCCGGAAAGGGAAAATAGAACGCCCACAGCTCAGCGGCTTTCACGGTGAGCCGGAGTGGGCTGGTTCTCCAAGGAGAGGGAGGGAGGATAAACTTCAGGACTGACGGAGCCTTGGAGGCTGCAGAGACTCAGTGACAGCTTTTCAGAATCAGAACCCTAACTTGTGTGTCCAGAGGGGTGGGTGGGGTCCAGAGGTGGTCCTGGGCCATGGCTGTGCACTGGGGCCCTCTCTCTAGGCCCCTCCTACTCACGCCCAGGCCGACTGGTCCTGCCTCTTTTTTGCTTTGGCTTCAAACTCCAACAAGGCCTGGGCCTTCTGAGCCGGAAACGGGAAGGCCTTCTTTAGCTAAGGAGGAGAGAGGATTTGCCAGGCACAGCATCGGTGGCCAGGCCAGGCGAGGGTTTAATCAAGAGAATAACAATTCCCCAGGGGTGGGGGAGGCTGTTCCCATTTTATTTTTTTCCTTTTGGCAGAAACTAACTTTTCTGTAAAAACAATGAAAAATCAGGGTGGAGGTTCCTCTGCCCCGCCCCCAGCCACTCAGCACTCCTGGGAGGAAAGTTTTGTTACTGGGGCAGAGGGAGAAGGGACCGGCTCCGGGAGAGGTGCCCTGCTGGGCTGGGCTGAGTGGGTGGGCCGGGGCCCCTCCTGGTCAGGACTTCCAGGGATGGAGTCTTCCAGGGTCTGCTGCCTACTTGTGTCCCCAGCTGTGCTGAGGCCCTGTCAGCCTCACAGATGGCCCCATTGTGGCCTAGACTGCAGCTTTCATTCTGGGAAGGTTACTGTTCCTTCCCAGGGACTGGCCTTCCTAAGCGATGCTCCTGGTCACCATGTGGAGAGACAGGGGGCTGAAGAAACGAGGTCAGCCCCCTCTGTGCTGGGACAGAGGCTTCTGTGAGCAGGCACGTCTTCCCGTCCTCCCTGTGTTTGGTACATTTAGGACCCCAAAGCCAAGGTGGTCGACACGTGATGCACAACCTGAAGCTCTTTGCTGGCCTTGTCCCTAGGAGCTGGCTTTGAGCTGCCTTTCCTGGGGACCACAGGCTCTCTCTGAGCTTCCTGAGTGTTCACTTTGTGCCTTTTCTGCACTGAAGCTGGTGCGGTAGCAGGCACCTGTGGTCCCAGCTACTCAGAGGCTGAGGCGGGAGGATCACTTGAGGCTAAGAGATCGAGGCTGCAGTGAGCTGTGATCATGCCTGTGAATAGCCACTGCACTGTCCAGCCTGGACAACATAGCAAGACTCTGTCCTGGAACAGGTGAGGGTCAGTGAAGGAAGGCAAATGCACACACGAAAGCATGCACATGCACACACACGTGCACATGCATGCATGCACACATGAACACATGCACACCCCATATGCATATACATGGGCACACATGGATGCATGCACACCCCACATACATATACATGCACACACAGAGGCACACACAGATGCACACACGTACATGCACACACATGTACACATCATACATGCACACACATGCACACACACACGAACGCACACACATCCACATGCATATACATGCATACACACACATACCCATGGACGCACACCCCCCACATGCATGTACGTGCATACACATGAATGCATGCACACCCCACATGCATATACATACACACACGGATACGCTTACACACATGCACACACGTGAACACATGCACACCCCACATGCATATACATGCACACACATGGACACATGCACACAACGTGCTCACACAAGCCCTCACACACACACAGGCACACACGCATACACAAAGCCTCCCTGCCTGTTCCCGTCCTCAGTGGAGCCGAGTGAGAGAGCAGATGGAGAGGGCAGAGGCCTCCAGAGGCTGAGTGAGGGGCTTGCGGACCCTGAGCTGACTTGGGAGAGGAGGCACCGCCAAGCTCACAGCCACCTCAGAAGCCTCCCACAGACATTGTTCTTTGTTTTCATTAGAGGAAGATCTCAATTAAAATAATTACAGCGACAACAAAAAAAATCACAGAAGAGAGAGAGAAAAAAGGAGTTCAGTTAAATGCAAATATATTCAGAATGATGTTATGAACTCAGCTCACCCCTGTAAAATTACCCATTAACCATTACACGCTAATTATCCACCTTTTTATTGTTTTAGAAAGGAAGAGATTCAGTCTCCTTCCAACTGAACAGACATCCAGAAAATGATGCCTGGCTCTTCAGGGTGGACCAAATGCCCCACCTTTTGATTAAATTATAAGGAACCTGGGATTGTTCTGCAGAGCTGAGAGCTTTGCCTTAAAAAACAAACCAACCAACAAAACTGAGTCATGGTTTTCCATTATGGAGATCTTTTCCCTTTTTTTTCCCAATAGGGTGATTTGTAGTGGAAGCCCAGGCACCTGTTTGGGGTCTGTCTCCACCTGCAGTGATGCTGGGGCCGGGGAGGGTCTGATGCTTTTTATGATTTGCATCGTTTCCCTCCGCAGTAGCGGTGGATTCAGTTCTCTTCCTCTGCCTGGTGGGCTGCTCTTGGCACCAGCTCCATGCTGAGCCAGGGACGTTCAGTCCTTGTTGCTGCATCAAGGATGGGGGCGGGAACCCTGCAGCCCAGGCCTCGGCGTAATGGGCGAGGTAGCTGGTGAGGGGGAAGAGGCTGGACCTCTGGGGTCAGGCAGGCCCCACCCTTGTGTCTGTGGAGGAGACTCAGTCTGGAGTCCCAGAGCAGTCCTGTTTTCAAAGTCAGCTCCACCTGCAGGATGTGGATTTCCTGCCATTTTGACATTCAGATGGAACCCTTCAAACCCCCTGTGTATCTAGCAAGAGCCCAGAAATCCTTTGTCAAACCACGTGTTTCAGTTTTGGGTGCGGAAGATGTGATCGCTCCACTCACGGAGCAGGGTGGGGCGGGAGGCGGTGGAGAGGAGGGGAAAGCTCTGTCTCAGGTGCTGTCTGCACGTCACCCTGTGGCTCCCCTTCGCAGCAGTTCTAGGGGCGGGGGCGGTGTCATCCCCTCTGCGGAATAGACAAGCAAACCTCAGGCCTGGGAGGGCGGCTTGTTCAAGGCCTCGCAACTGTAAGTGCTGTTTTCCAACCCAGGTCTGTGAAGCCCCCAAGCTCACGACCCTGCCCTGCTCTGAGTGGCCTCTCAAGGACGCTGTTGCGTGGTCTGGGAAATTGGGGTGGGTGTGTGGGTGGGTGTCTGAGGCCCTGAAGGTCCCAGGGGCCATCTCTAGCAGATGCCAACAACGAAGTTTCCCAAGCGTTGGCAGTGAGGTCCTTGTCCTGGGAAGTGGCGGGGGGTGGGGGTTGCAGATAGAGATGCTCCCAGACATCCTGGGGGTCTAGGAATTCCTGGCTTGTGGGGGCCAGCCTCTGCTTCCTGAGTGGGGGCAGTGATGGGGAGGGGTGGCAGGGTGGGGGCAGCTACCCTGAGGGAGCGCCCTTCAAATGCTCCTCGGGCACTGACCACTGCCCTGTAGGAGAGACTTTGGGCTGTCAGCCCCAACCAGAGTCCTGCTGCCTCAGTCTCTCCTCCACTCCTTTGGAGGTCAAGGTCACACCTTGGCCTTTATGTCTGGACTCCCCCAGTCCGCTCTCTGCCGTCAGCAGCCAGCCTTGGTGGAGCTGCCTACCGGTACTCATGCTCCCTGGCACCTGGACATGCCCCTGCCTAGTCCCCCATACCGGCTTATTCTATTTTGTTCTTCGGGGGTCATATGGCCCTACCCGCTCTCCACAGAGGGTTTTCTTACACAGATACACGCCAGGTTCCCCAGTCTCTTGCAGAGGAATGCTGGCCCCTAGGGAGAATTGAGACCATCTTAGAGATGAATGAATGAATGAATTCACACACATTTGCCATCATCTCCTACATGCCTGGCACTGTGCTAGGCACAGGAGAAGGAAGGTGGAAGTGGCTTGAGCCAAGTGAGCATCTTTGAGGAGCTCAGGGTTGGTGAAAACCTCTCCATGCCAGAGCTAGCTTCCAGGTGGCTTTGCTGGTGAAGGGCCAGCAGCACATCTGGCGGAGGGGTGTGTATTGTCCAGGGAAGAGATTTCCTCAGACTTCTCTAAGACACGGCCAGGAGGTAGGAGACTGGACTGTCCCATCCCAAGTGCCAGCAGCTCATCCGTTGAACGCAGCCACCCACATACATACAAAGTCCACGGAGCGGGCAAGCTGACAAAGAACGCCTCTCTTCCCCAAAACGTAACGTCACCCAGGTGGGTAAAATACCTAGCTTGGGATTAATGCCCAGTCAACACATGCAAAGTAACTAAGGCAGGGCCCCGGAGACTAGGAACTCATAGGCAGGGTGGGCGTCTTGCAGGGAGCGCCCGAGACGACATGAGCGAGGGAGGACCAAGTGCTCGCGTAGGTGCAGTCGGCAGTGTCTCAGGAGGAGCAGAGAGGAAGGCGCAGGCTGGGTGTGCTGGTGTGCGTGCAGGGAACCAAGGGCTTTGCACTTCATTGAAGAGCAACTAAGTGAGTTCAAATCATGGTTTTTGAAAGCCTTTCCTTCTTCCTGGGCTGAGCAGATCCTGGCCTGGTCCTTGGCCTCATCATGCTGTTGGTTCCGCACACACCAGAAGCAGCTAGGAAGGAGGAGACCACTGCAGAGCCATCGCAGGCGCCTTTTGTTCTAATCTGAACGGTGGCAGGATTTCCTTGCTATGTCCAACTGCCCGCTGATTCCTAAAGGTGAAACAAGTTGTGTAAGAGAACGAGTCCTTCCCACCTCTAGGGAACGAGGTAGACGTGGTTGAATAGATGCTGCCAGTCTGAGATCAGACGGGCATCCCTAACCCACAGCAGGGACTTGGGCGTGGGGGAGCCCGGCCCCTTCTTCCAACCTCTTCTGCCTCTGGGATGTCCCTGGAGGATGTGCATTCAGTGGGGAGCTGGAGGGAGCCTGGAATTTCAGGCATTGCCGTTTTCTGTGCGACACAGCATATTCCATACATTTCCAGCTGTAACTTGGGTCTTGCTTGCTTGGGAAAATGTATCTTCGCTCTGCTGTGCCTAACATGGCCAGGTGAGTGATGGGGAGGAGGGGCAGCCGGACAAGGTGGGCTTCACCCTGGAGGGCACCAGGCAGGCTCATGGGCCTGGCAAAGGGCGGCCCTGCACGCAACACATTTTACTGAGTCTCGCAGGGGCCTTATGCCGTGGAGGCTACAGGAGGACCCTGGCCAGGAAGCCAGGGAGTCTGGGCCTTAAAAGCCCTTATCAGCTCCCTTCCTGGGCTACGTGCCTTTCACGTGGACCTCAGTGAATCCTCATAAGGGCCCAGTGAGGTGGGGGCTATTATACAGAAGATGAAACTGCCTCACAGAGGTTCAGTAATTTGCCTAAGGCCACATAGCTAGTATTCTGCAGTGCTGGGGTTGGAACTCAGGCAGCCTGGCTCAATAGCGCTTGACACCGCTGACCTCCTCAATGCTCCCTGGGCCTCTCCTTCTCAGTGTGACTCCATCTGCCCCAGTTCCACCCTCCAGACCAAGCCTTCCTCTGTCCCCCATTTGGTTTAGGCCATCTCTAAACTTTGTCTCCCGAGGCTGAGAACCGGCAGGGCCTTCTCCTCATCCCTGGCCTTGGCCCTCCATCCCCCAAGACCCAGGCCTGCTGATCCTCTCTTCCTTCTCCTTCTGCCTGACGCTGGCACCGGTTCAGGCTTCTTTGCCTCTTGCCTCCTGGCTGGTCTTCTGCCCTTCCTTCCTGCTCTCTGTCCTGCCTGCCTTTGTCAAATGCCAGTCCAATGGGGACTCTTCCCACTGCACACGGGCCAAACACCGGACTCTACAGGGCGCACTCAGCTTCCAGCCTGAGGATTCTGTCTCCCCCTTGGTGTTTTACACCCGGGACACTGCCCAACCACCTGTTGTTCTCATAATGTACTTTGTTGTTCCCTGACTCCATTCCTTACTCGTGTTTACTCTGCCCAGAGCACCCTCCCTTACCCTTTGTCTGCTTGGCAAACTCCTATTCATATGTCAAAACCCAGCCTCCAAGTTACCCTCCTCCATTCTCTCTCCTCCCTTGAGCTACTTCTTACCACCTAGAACATATTCTATCTTTGTCCTTGTCACTTATTGTTAATCTGCTCACCAGTGTCCACTCCCCTTTGGACTCTGAGCCCCCCATGGAGGCAGGAAGTGGTGCTGGAAGCATCTCTGCTTTCTTAGTGTCTAGCAGGGCCTGGCCCTCAGGGCTACTGGTTGAGTGGAATCGAGCAACCTCAATCCTTCCCCACTCCTGCTGTCCCTTCGTCCCTCAAGGAGGCTCCTACTCGTCTGTCAACTTGCAGACATCTGGAGTCCACCTGCGGTTTACTACAGGGCTTGGGTCTCTCCTGCCGTCTCCAGCTAGATGACTATCTCTCTTGTGGCCTGAATCCCCTGGCCACTTCTCCACTCAAATATTTGGTCATAGGTGAGGTCAAAAACCAAGATGCAATTTTTGCTTTGTAGAAGGGACGTGTTCTAGCCAAGTTGGCTGAAAAGTGATTTTCTGCAAAGTAGAATAATTGGATGAGTGTTCCCACGGCAACAGTGCCTTTTCTGGAAACCATTTGGGGTGAGGCAGGAGACGAAGAACCCTGGCTCTGCAGGGCTCTGGGGCAGGGCCTGGCAGAAATCGTGGTGCCACCTGCCTAACAGGCCACACTGCCTCCATGCCCTTTCCTGGCTCCGGGGCACCCTTTACGGCCCTCCCCTTGCTTCCTTAGGCCCCAGAGATCATTTCCATGCAATGCTGGAAGAGGTCCTGAGGGCACGTACAGTTCCCAAAATCTGTCCTCTGCCCCTTCCACTAACAGGAAATAGGATTTTTTTTTTTGAGACAGAGACTCCCTCTGTTGCCCAGGCTGGAGTGCACTGGCGTCATCTCGGCTCACTGCGACCTCTGCCTCCCGAGTTCAAGCAATTCTTGTGCCTCAGCCTCCTGAGTAGCTGGGATTACGGGTGCCTGCCACCATGCCCGGCTAATTTTTGTATTTTTAGTAGAGACAGGGTTCCACCATGTTGTCCAGGCTGGTCTTGAACTCCTGACCTCAGGTGATCCGCCCGCCTCGGCCTCCCAAAGTGCTGGGATTACAGGTTGGAGCCACCGCACCTGGCCAGAAAATATGATTTTTAATGATAGTATTTTACAGTGCCTGCATTAAGAGTGTACAGGGTGCTTTCATGAGGGCCACCATGGGATTCTCCGAAAACGACTTGGGAAGCTTTATGACATTAAAATGCCCATTTGACAGAGGTGAGAACCAAGGCTTGCATTGATGAAGGGACTGGGAGCGCAGAGGCCAGAGGTGTGGCAATGCCAGGCAGGTGCGGCCCCAACCTCTCCTGAGCACAGGGCACAGGGCACTCTCCTTACTTCGCTGGGAGGGGTGACCTTCCCTCAACCTCCTTTCTCTAGCTGGGGAATTCCGGTGACCACATCCTCCTGGCAGAGGTGGGAAGAGACAGGCTGCTCCCACAAGTGGGCAGTTCTTGGCTGTTGCTTCTCATCAGCTTCCCTGTGAGATTTCATCAGCGCCTCCTCCTTTTCCACTGCCTGAAGAATCCAGGGCTGCCAATAGAAATGACAACTGGATGAGGAGGGCTCTAGCCCTTGCTTCGCTGTTTGTCCTTTGGTCCGGGAAGGGGTCTTGCGTCTGAGCAAGAAGCACCGTCTTGCCTGTTCGGAAGGGTCTGAGTGTATGTGTGCAAGGATGTGTGAATACGTGTGTGAGGGGGTGTGTGTGTGTGTGTGTGTGGAGGAGCGGGGGAGCTGGGGTGTCTCCAGAGGGCAGCAGATCATGGGCCTTGGGGTCTCTGGGAACCCCCTCTCGAGGCCCACATTTGGTGTGGAGAGAGGAGATTAGGGGAGGCGTGCACCTCCAGGGAAGTGGCCGGGCACTTCATTTCCCTCTGACAGCTCATCGGTATTGAGGTCACGCCATTTCTCAGGTCAGGATGGGGACTGGGTCCCACACCCACACACTCCCAGTCCAAGACCTCTTCCCTACTGAGGTCCCAGATTCCATAGCACAGACACGAACCGTCCATGCTGTGGATGGTTTCATCCAAATTCATGGCCCACAGATGAGCATCATGAAATGGCCATTTGACACCACTAAGGTAGGAGCTGTTATTTGTGCAGCAAAAAATAACTGGGGCACGTCTGCACCTGTATCTCTAGGGCAAGCCTTCCCCTGAGCCCCTGGCATGTGCACCTTACTGCCTACTGGATGCCGACTCTTCCCAGAATCCAAAAGCTCACAGAATCTTCTCCAAGTGCATCAGCCCAGAGTGTCCAAGGTGAAGCCATTATCTTCTCATCCAAATCTGAAACCACTGGTGACCTGGACAAAACTGGACCAAGTGAGGCCCTTGACCATTTGGCAGGAGGGCACGTGTGGGCGAGATGGGTTTCCAGCTGTCCATGTATGTGCTTGCCCTGTTTTTGTTTGTTTGTTTGTTTGTTTTTGTTTTTGTTTTGTTTGTTTGTTTTTTGAGGCACGGTCTGGCTCGATAGCCCAGGCTGGAATGCAGTGGAGTGATCTCAGCTCACTTCAACCTCCACCTCCCGGGCTCAAATGATCCTCCCATCTCAGCCTCCCAAGTTGCTGGGACTACAGGCATATGCCACCATGTCTGGCTAATTTTTGTATTTTTTGTAGAGACGGGGCTTTGCTATGTTGACCAGGCTTGTCTCAAACTACTGATCTCAAGTGATCCTCCTGCCTCGGCCTCCCAAAGTGCTGGGATTACAGGCCTGAGCCACCATGCCCAGCTGCCCTGACTGTTATGACCAGGAGGGGACATCTGCTGGAGACCGGCCGAGGTGAAGTCTTTGACCATGGCTAAAAGTGAAAGCCACAGCCCACACTTGGCCTCTCCCCCTGGGCTGGCCACCTGCAGGGACCGTGTGGCACTCGGCTCCCTCTGTGCATGGGGTGCTGTGCTCCTCGGTGCCTGGAGGGAGTGGCGGCCGTGTGGTGTGCTTTGGCGATGAAATGTGAGGAGGGCACCGCTGGCCACATCCTCGAGGGAGCATTGAATGCTTGCGTGACACTCACCAAGGTCATGGAGGCCCAGTCATGCCCCAGAGGTCACCCAGTGCCTGGTGCCCCTCACAGGAGCCAGAAATAAATCTGTGCTGTTTTCCATCCTTTGACTTTCAGCATTTCTGTGATATCATAAGGAGTATATAGTTTGATTTTAAAAAATCCAGTCTGAAAATCTTCATCTTTGGAGTATTCAGTCCAATTTTCGCCGTATTAGTCCAACCTCTAACACTTGTTATATATTGTTTAATAAATGTCGGCATGTTAGTTGAACATTTAATCCAATAACTGATTTGTTTGGGTTTAAACGTACCATCTTACCGTGGGTTTTATATTTATCCCATCTATTCTGTGTTCATTTTTTTCTTTCCTTCCTTGCCTTTTTTTGGATGAAATGAGTAAATCCTATTATTTCATTTCCTCCATCATTAGCTTGTTAGTGAGACTGTCTTTTACTATTCTTGCAGTGGTGATTCTACTTGAGGTTATAGCATGCATCTTTGATTTACTGAAGACTCATATAGAGCAAAATTTTTACCACTTCCCAGACAAGGCCAGAACTTTGGAAAGCTTTTACACTATTTACCCCTCCTGCCTTTTTATGCTATTGTTTCCTTGTCATTTAATCCTTTATATGTTTTAGCCTGAATTTTTATTGTCTATTCATTTTGTTTTATGTAGTCAAAATTCATCTATATTTGCCCAAAAGTTTACCTTTTCCAGGGATTTTCTTTATTCCCTTATTTTTTTGGTTTCCGTCTGGGATTATACTCCTTTGCTTAAAAATCTCCTCTTTACCTTTCTTTTAGTGTGAGTTGTTGGCAATGAATTCTTTCCTTTTTTTTTGAAGGGAAGTCTGGAAATGTCTTTATCTTACCCTCACTTTTATTTCTTTATTATAACAAAGAAAAGTGTTTATTGCATGCTGCTAAATGAATAAGGTAAAAACACACACTTACACATTAGTGTAAAAGTGTGCAAAAAGATGATCAGAAATAAAAACACTTTACATAAACTTGGAATGGTGGGGTTGTAGGTATTTTACATTTTTCTTCCTTACTTTTTTTCTATATTTTTCTAAATTTCTTATAATAATTATATATTCCCTCTTGTAATTAGAAAAAACTTTAGGTATACTAAATAAAGATGTGAGTCATTGCTTAGAGAAAACCTGGGAACGCCGGGAAAGCCGGGAATCTGTAATCTTACATCTGAGGGTTCTCTGCGCTTTAAAAAAATTATTCACCACCTACTGTGCATTTGGCACTAAATATTCGCTCTTTCTCTAGAATTTGTCTTGTAAAAATTATAGTTTAGCTTCCATGTTATATGTAAATTATTTATTAAAGTCTAGCATACATACAGAAAATCACATACATTATAAATGCACAGCTTGATAACATTTTCACTAAGTGAGTATAGCTGTGAAACCAGATCCCAGATCAAGAAACAGTACGTTACCAGTTCCCCAGAACCTCCCCCTTCCCCCGCCCGCCTGCTGCCTCCCAGACCTCTTCTCATCAGTACTGCTGCTAAGGTAAACACTGCCCTGGTTTCTGATATCAAAGGTTAGCTTGTTGTTGTTTTTGTCTCTGCCGTCTTCATTCAGCGTCTGAAAGATTCTTCCAGGCTGTTAGGTGTAGTCCTAGTTCATTCACTCTCATTGCCATGTAGCATTCAATGTTATAAATCTTACCACAGTTTATCTCTTCTAATGCTGATGGGTGTTGAGCTGTTTCCAGGTTTGTTTGTTTTGTTGTTGTTTTTATTTATTTATTTTTTATGTTTTGACGGAGTTTCGCTCTGTTGCCCAGGCTGCTGGAGTGCAGTGGTATGATCTCAGCCCATTGCAACCTCTGCCTCCTGGGTTCAAGCAATTCTCCTACCCCAGCATCCCAAGTAGCAGGGACTACAGGTACGTGCCACCATGCCCTGCTAATTTTCGTATTTTTTGTAGAGATGGGGTTTCACCATGTTGGCCAGGCTGGTCTCGAACTCCTGGCCTCAAGTGATCCACCCGCCTTTGCCTCTCAAAGTGCTGGGATTCCAGGCGTGAGCCACAGCGCCTGGTCTGTTTCTGGCGTCCGACATTAGTATAATAGTATTTAACATCGTCATGAACACTCTTGTGCATATCTCTCGGTGAACAAATGTTTGCATTTCTATTGGGTCTATTCACCTTGCTTTTGAAGGATATTTTAGTTTTCTCGTCAATTTTTGGTTTCTTTTGGAATTTTAAAGATGTCATTCCATTCCACGTTTGTGTTGAGAATCAGCTGTCATTTGAGTTCTTGATCCTGTGAAGCTAATATGTTTTTGTTGTTGTTGTTGCCTGCAAGAGCTTCTAAGCCCTGAGGTTTGTATGTCCTCATGGATTAGTTCAGGGGGTTACAATGGAAACATTTGTTCTCTGAGAATCATGCCAGGGTCTTCAGTCTCCTTTAATTTATAGGGAGAGTCTATTTCGGATTTTGGAAATCCACTTGATTTCCTGTATATTTATAAAGTGGCATTATCCATACAGCAGAAATGATAATTTATCCACAAATATTAAGCATCATGAAGTCTATCATATAAATCTGATGAGCAACTTATGGTTGGTAATTTTAGGATTGGCACAATACATTTATTTTTAATTTTAACCTTTTTTATAATTATAAAAGGAATCTATACTCATTTATAAGAAAATTTTAGGACAACAGATATATAGAAAGAAAAAGTGAAAGCTTTCTCAATCCTATCAGTAACTATTAGTAATATGACATTTTAATCTATATCATTTTCTGTGACTAGTAACACATATATGTATTGAAAAATAGAATGACTGTATATATTGTTCTGCAGTTTGCTCTTTTCATTCAGAAATACACTGCAGATATCTTTCTGTGCTCAAGATCTCTTGATCTTTTTAAGGGTTATAGAGTACTCCCCTGTATGGCTGTGCCATAACTGATTAAGGGAAACCCTTATTGGTAGACATTTATTGTGCATAAGTTAATATAAGGCAAGATTTAAAAATAATTCCCTCAAAAATAAAGATTATCTTGTATTTCCTCTATTAGATTTTTATCGATGGTATTGTAAACAGAACTTTAAATATTATTTTAAAGTGCGATACATAATCCCAGCACTTTGGGAGGCCTCTTGAGCCCAGGAGTTCAAGACCAGCCTGGGCAACGTGGAGAAACCTGGTCTCTACCAAAAACATACTAAAAGTTAGCTGGCCTGGTGGTGTGTGCCTGTAATTCCAGCTACTTGGGAGGCTGGGGTGGGAGGATCGCTTAGGCCTGGGAGGTTGAGGCTACAGTGAGCTGTGATCGTGCCACTGCACTCTAGCCCGGGCGACAGAGTGAGACCTTGCCAAAAAACAAAACAAAACAAAAAAAACCGATATGGTAAGTAAGTAGCTGCCTCTCTTGTGGAAAGCATGGATGTTCCCTTGCAAGATGAATGGATAAAACAAAACCAAATGAAAGCCTGTCCTCATATGAAGTGAATGCTCCCCCATGGCCCAGAATAAAATCTCCAGTGAGATGGCACATTCTGAAAATTACTCAACGACCCAAAAGGGGATTTGGTGGTGCCCAGGACACTCAGTGAAAAATGAACCGAAAGAGGTTATTTCACAAAATATAGAGGTTGAAAAAAAGCAATATTTCTAAATTATTATTCTATATAATATGTTTTAAAATATGTAACTAAATTAAAAAAATTATTATTAGGTAATATTTGAGTATTCTATTCTGACCCTAAAAGGTGTGAATTCTAATTGGTCAAAAAGATCCCCAAACAAACAAGCTCCTTTTCTTTGGCGCCTTTTCATTTTGTTCACCTGCTCCTTGGGTCTGCCTTGTCCTGAGGGCACAGATGATCCCTTGCTCCCAGTTTCTTTTGCTATTATGAGCAACACTGAATTAAATATTCTTAAACTTTGTATACTTGAAGGTAAATTTGCAAAAGTGCTATGTCAATGGAATGACCACTTTAAAATGTTATATATATTGTCAAATTACCCCCATAAAGCTTACAGCAACTTACACTCCCGAAACAGTGCTTGACTGTATCTAGGGGCAACATTTTGTTAAAAGCAGTGGTTTCTGAGCATTTCTCATAGAATTGGCTTGGGCCTTTGGCACTGAGAGCAGGGCAATAATTCCAGGTCCCAGGCATTCACAGGGGCAGGAGGAAGGCTTCCCTGGGACCAGCCACCAGGCTGGAGACTGCAGGGCCAGAGGTAAGGCACCAAGCCTGGTGCAGACCCGGATCCCAGGCATGGCCTATGTCTAACCTGCCCGTCTCTGGCAAGTAGCTCTGAATGTTGGGCTGCTTCAGAATGAAAGCCTGACCTTGGACCCCATAAGCTCTGAGAAGCTCTCCCAAGTGGTCAATGTAGAGGAAGGTGAGTTAAGCGCCCTGTTGTTACGGGGCCAGCGGGAGGCAGGCTGCTATTTCTCAGGCTCAGATCAGAGCACAGACTATAAAAAGTCCCTCAGGCTGACACGAGACACTTTGGTCATAGCTAAGTTCACTCAGGCCCCAGCCAGAGGGAAGTCTCAACTGTGTAGATAGAGGTAGTTCCAGCAGATGGCCTGGGACCCCATAAGTTCTACCCCTGGAAAAGGAATTAAAGGGGTGGTCTCTGTTGCCCTGTGAGGCCTCCATCACCACCTCTTGCAGGTCTCATCGCCCGGCTGGCCGAGAACACGCTGACAGCTCTTCCCCTCCGTCACCTGTCTACGGTGTTGAAGCACCGGAAGGGGAAGGACTGTGTCCCCGTCAGGATTTAAAGTGACCTTCTCTAAAGTATGAGAATGCAGGGCGTCTACACCTGCTGTCTGGGGCTGCCAGGCACCGACGGTGCAGTGAAAAATCCCAACAGGAAGTTGCAGAAGGGATGCTTGAAATTCATGCAGCTATGTTCTTACTTATAAGTGAGAGCTAAACACTGGGTTCACATGGTCATAAAGACGGAACAATAGACATGGGGGACTCCAGAAGTGGGGAGGGAGGGAGGGGGCCAGGGCTTGAAAAACTACCTATTGGGTGCTATATTCACTATTTGGGTGACGGACTCAGTCGAAGCTCAAACTCCAGCATCATGAAATATATCCACATAACAAACTGCACATGTACTCGCTGAATCTAAAACAAAAATTAAAAAGAGTCCTGGTGTGGTGGCTCACTCCTGTAATCCTGGCACTTTGGGAGGCCGAGGTGGGTGGATCACCTGTGGTCAGGAGTTCGAGACCAGCCTGGCCAACATGGCGAAACCCCGTCTCTACTAAAAATGCAAAAATCAGCTGGGCGTGGTGGCGGGTGCCTGTGAGCAGAGATCATGCCATTGTGCTTCGCTGGGCAACAACGGCAAAACTCCATCTCAAAAAAAAAAAAAACCTAAAAAGAAAGAAATTTGTGTCTACAATTAATTTAGGAGTTAAGCATGTGAGAGAAGTGTGTGTGCATACATGTTGCATGTACGTGTGTGTGCATACATGTTGCATGTACATGTGCACATGTTTCTTTGTGTGTGTGTGTCACGTGCACATACATGTGTACAGGGCATGCAATGGAAATACACATGGAAAGACATGGAATGGAAGTGCAAATGTAAATAAAATAGAGTCTTTGTCCTCCAGCAACACATGGTGGGATAGAGGTTGGAGAGTGTACCCGTAACAAACCACCTCAACATTTAATGGCTTAGAATAACATTGATTATTTCTGTTTTCTGTGGATTGGCCGGGCAGGTCTTTTTTAGGCTGTTTGGCTGATTCGAATGGCAAGCTGTTGGCTCGGCTGGCGCTGGGGCTCTGGGGTGGCTTTGCTTGCCTTCTGGCAGGTGGCAGGCTTGTTGGTCTAGAATTGCAGCTGAGATGGCCCATCTCTGCTCCATGTGGCCTCTCATCCTCCAGGAGGTGACCTGGGCTTCTTCTCAAGGTAGTTTCAGGGCTCCTAGTACACAAGCACTTTCAAAGCCTCTGATGGTGCCACACCTGCCATTCTTTCATTGGCCAAAATCAAGCACATGGCCAAGCCCAGAATCAGTCAAGGAGGGGGCTACTCAGGGCGCGGGTACAGGCAGGCATGAATTAATTGGAGGCCATTATTCCAACGATGTATCCCAGAGGGGCAAGAAGATAGAATCTATTTTGGCAGGCAAATGATAAAAATAACATTCTAAAAGTTCACCATCTTAATAACAAAAAGTCCTACTTAACTCCCAAGTTAGATAAGGAGTGGCCAGTTTAGGAATTGGCTTTCTGCCAGGATGTACCCCTTTCTGACTCAGAGGTTTAATTATGAACTTTTCTCTGTCCTTGCCCCTTCCAGCCTGTATTATTAGTCTGTTCTCACACTGCTAATAAAGACATACCCAAGACTAATTTATAAAGGAAAGAAATTTAATTGACTCACAGTTTCACATGGTTGGGGAGGCCTCACAACCATGGCAGAAGATGAATGTGGAGCAAAGTCACATCTTCCATGGTAGCAGGCAAGAAAGCGTGTGCAGAGGAACTACCCTTTAGACAATCCTCAGATATCGTGAGATGCATTCACTATCACGAGAACAGTATGGGGGAAACTGCCCCCATGATTCAATTATCTTCACCTGGCCCTGCCTTGACACATGCGGATTATTACAATTTAAGATGAGATTTGGGTGGGGACACAGCCTAACCGTATCAGAATCTGTATCCTGTATGTATAATTAAAAGGTGATTACAGCCGTTTTTGGCTTAAAAATTAAAAATGACAATCTTTCTCTAAAAAACATCCCTAGGTGGCCGCAAATAGAGAAAATCACAAGTAAAGTGGCATAGACAAGAAGAACTGGATGGAAAAGACAAGGCAAATACAGGGAAAAGGACTATAAGGCGGGAGGCTCGGTGAAACACCTGCTTCCTAGGGTCAAGTAAAGATCAAAGCTCAAGGAATGTCTACCTGAATGGAACCTCCTTGTATTCATTATCTATGGCTGCATCACAATTTTCCTCCAAACTTAAGGGATTCAAATAATAATAACTATTTGTTATTGCCCATAGTTTCTGTGATTCCGGAAATTCAGGAGCAGCTTAGCTGGGTGGTTCTAGGTTGGTGTTTCTCCTGAGCCTTTTGTCAAGATGTTGGCAGGGCTAGAGTCATCTGAAGGCTTAACTGGGGTGGGAGAGTCTGCTTCCAAGATGGCTCATTCATGTGGTGAGCAAGTAGTTGCTGGCTGTTGGCTGGAGGCCTCAGTTCCTCTTCATGTGGAATTTTCCACGGGGCTCTTGAGTATCGTCACAATATGGCGGCTCTTTCCCTAGAGGAAGGGATGCAAGAGAGAGCAAGTGAAGGCTGCAATGTGCTTATGATCTAGCTTTGGAAATCACATGCCTTTGGGGTATAGAAGGCCTGGGAGGTGGCTATGGTCTTTGGGTTCTCTAGGGTACAGTCCATAGGCATCTCCCACCCCAGAGCCCAACCCCATTGGTGTTGGCCCTGAACCCAACCCCCACGTTCTGGCTGATATCCCAGTGGCTGCTCTCTGGGCCCTGATCAGCCAACAAGTACTCTATGACCTACAAATATTCTAGCGACACACAGACTCCAACGGCTGGACTCGCTCAGACTTCAGTGAAATAGACACCAGCCAGGTGAGGAGCTCACCTTGCCATCTGTCTCCCTGGGCCATACTCATTGATGACGAGGTCAATTTCTGCTTTTGCCATCTTCCCACAGAGGGCCCAGCAAGCTTGGCAGCTGAGCTTTCTTGGGACACGGTGACTTCCTTCCTAGAAGGAAGTCCCTGCGACTTTCTGCCAGTGCTCAGGTTAGAGATGGGGTTGCTTCTGTGTGGTCTCATTTCCCCTCCTGACCCCCAGGACCACCTTTCCTTATTCTGTGTGACACTGAATGCCACACCTTAGACAGTAGATGCTTGACGTATTTTGCTGAATGGATGAAAAGCTCCCCAGAGACCCCACAGTGCCCCGGGGCATCATTCTCACTATATTCTATCTGGCTCTACCACAGCCCCAACCCATTTCCAAATCCCTCTCTGCACACTGACCACAGAGAGGTAGAATGATTTTCAGGGAGGCTGAGCATTTGGGGAGGAGAACATCTCAGGAGGAACGAGGTAGTGGCCCTGGCAGATGGTCTTCATGCATGGGACTGGATGTCCAGTCCCTTAGCTCCAGCCGAGGCAAGACAAATTTTCCTGGGGACCTGAGGCGGACTCCTCCACATCTTATTTCTAAGCACAAATCCACCTCCATCCCCTTTTGCTTCCTCCGCATGCTTGTTCCTGCCGGCTAGGCACCCTGGAGGGAAGTGGGATATGGCCCAGCAGGTCACTTAAAATAAAGTAAATCATCAGAAAAGGGCCCTGATTCATCAGAGGGCTTTGGCTGCCAAGCAAATGCTCTTGAAAGCTTGCTTTCTTCAGCTGCTGTGTCTCAGGGGCGGTGGCTTACAGTGTTTGCTTTTCAGCCAACCACCCTCTTGACTCAGAGGCTGAAGTGCCCAGGAAGCAGGGGCAGAAGGCCCCAATGTAAGGTGAGCATGGGGTGAAGTGGGCCCCGAATTTGGGAGAGCAAAGTATGGCTCTGCCTAGCCAGACGACCTCTGGATTCGGGAACACGAATACGATAATAAAAACAATATGTGCTCCTCAGTGATGACACTGATTGAACCTTTCCCTGGGTCAGGCACTGGGCTGATGGCTTTGCAGGTTCTCTCTTCCTTAATCCTCACATCACCCTCAAAGGGTGTCTGTTAATGCTCCCATTTGGATGATAAAAAAGCAGAGGTTGCCTGAGCCGGATTTGCCAGGTCTAGAGTTTGATCTCTTCACTGGCGTGAGATGCTGCTTCTTGGCCCCAGGGTCTGTCCTTGAAGCAAATGAAGTCCAACCTGCACAAGCATCCCCAGGGTAGGGACGTGTGGACTGCTGGGGAAAATCACAGGGAAGGGGTGAGAATGGGGCCGTCTTCCTTTTCTGAATGAGGCTGGTGCCCTGAAGATTTATCCTGCCCCTCGCTGGTGCAAGGCTGTGGAGGGCCCATGAGTAGCAGGCACGTCTGGGCACATGGAGGCTGGTATGAGCATGTGGGTGTGGAATACAGAAGACCCTAAACAAGAACTGAGATCTGAACCTTTCACAAGGTAATGCCCCAAATAGCAGAACAAGTGATGCAAAGGATTTCATAACCGTGGAGTCATGCCCCAGAGTTGCAGCTGACCAGCCTGGAGCCCTCTGTCTCATCTGGGCCTTTTGTTTTCTGTCCTTCTGCAACTGGAGACAAGCTTATTTTCAGCCCCTCAGCCTGGATTGGTGTCCTGGCTGGGCTCCGAAGAGCAGAAAGGCCATGCATGTTCTCCTTCCTTTACCCATGCCAGAAGCTGTGTGAGTCATGTGTTTGTATTTTTAGCAACACATAGGAATTGCTGCATGACAAAGAATTGGGGGGGGGGACACTTGCAAAATTAACATAACAAAGGCAATTATTTGGATCTAACTGTCAGGGATAGAGGCAGCCTGGCAGTGCTCCTTGATCCAGGAAAGGCAAGAGAAATGAAGGGCTGATGGTAGGGTTGTCGGTGCCTCAGGAGTGGAGGCACCCAAAGGTTTTCTATGGGTAGCAAAGGAAAATAGCTTTTCCGGGTGGGCAGCTGGTATGGTCCTGGAGACCTGGGCATTGTACATGCTGTTCTAGTGTGATCACAGCAAGCTTGCTTCACCTAGAAAGGCTACAGAATGTGGATTTCTTCCTGTGGACTCCGTAGGCCTCTAAATGAGCCCCACAGCCTCCTGGGAGTCTTGTCCATTTCAATCACTTGTTATCTTCTCCATCACCCCATTACCACCACCATCATCACCACCATCACAATCATCACCACCATCATCACCATTATCACCACCATCACCATCATCATCATTACCACCATCACCATCATCACCACCATCATCACCATGATCACCACCACCATCACTATCACCATCATCATCACCATCATCATCATCATCACCATCACCATAATCACCACTATCACCATCACCACCGCTACCACCACTACCATCACCATCACCAGCATCACCTCCATCACCATCACCATTACCATCAGCAACATCATCATGATCATCATCATCATCCACCATCACCCACCATCACCATCACCATCATCATCACCATCACCATCATCACCATCACCACCATCATCATCACCATCACCATCATCACCACTATCACCATCATCACCACTATCATCATCACCATCACCATCATCACCACTGTCACCATCACCATCATCACCACTATCACCATCACCATCATCACCACTGTCACCATCACCATCACCATCATCACCACTGTCACCACACCATCACTATCATCATCACCATCACCATCACCATCATCCATCACCCACCATCACCATCACCATCATCACCACTATCACCATCACCATCACCTTCATCACCACCGTCACCATCACCATCATCACCATCACCACTATCACCATCACCATCACCTTCATCACCACCATCACCATCACCATCATTACCACTGTCACCATCACCACCACTGTCATCATCACCATCACCATCATCACTAACTACCATCACCATCACCACTACCATCATCACCATTACCATCATCACCACCATCACCATCATCCTTACCATCATCATCATCATCATCACTATCATCCATGGAGAGTTTGACATGTCCATCGTCCTGAACATGTTGCACACATTATCTGATTGAATTTATCCTTCATAACAGCTGTGGGGAGTACATGAAAATGATCCCATTTTGCAGAGGCATAAACTGAGGACCAGAGAGATTTGGGTCTGACCTCAAAGATGGATAATTCCGAGAATGGGAGGAATTTCCAAGGGTTCTCTGGATGCCCCAGTCTCAATCACGGTCTCCTCAGAGTTATACTGAGTTATGCATGACCATAATAGCATGGGCAGAGAAAAGGTGAATATTCCTAGAACTTGGGGCCTGCCTCCCAATCACCCCCCTATTTTTTCTTTTGAATTTTTACTACATTGGTGAAAATCATAAGGAAATATCTGTAGATCCTGAGTAGGGTCTAGGTAGCAAATAAATGCAGTAGGGTGTGAAGGGACAAAGTTCTTGGTGGCCGGGGCCCACCTGGCCTTCTCGAGTTTGGCGAGGGAGAACCTGGGATGCGGTGAGGACACTTAAGCCCTGGTCCCACCTTGGCACTCACCCACCTTGTGACCTTGGGTCAGGCCCAGAGGCTGGCTCTCTATCCATCCAAAGAGGTGAGCAGGGCCTGCCCTGAGTGTGGAGGGAGCAGCAAACGAAACCAAGCCCATACCCCCAGCATTGCACATTTCACCCTGTATGAGTGTCCTGTGGCCGCTGTAACAAATTAATGCAGGCTTGGTGGCTTCACACAATGGAAGTTTATTCTCTCACAGCTCTGGAGGCCTCAAGTCTGAAATCTGGTAGGGCCAAACTCCCTCTTGGAAGCTCTAGGGGAGAACCCTTCCTTGCTTCTTCCAGTTTTTGCTGGCTGCTGTGTTCCTTGGCTTGTGGCCATATCACTCCAATCTCTGCCTCCGTGGTCACATAGCCTCCACCTCTGCTGTCTGCATAATCCCCCTCTGCCTGTCTTTTATAAGGACACCTATGATTGGACGTAGGGCCCACCCACAAATTCCAGGATAATTATCTCCTTTGCATCACACTTTAATTCACAGAGCGCTTTCCCATCTTTCATTTATTTTGTCCTCTCCACAAGCCCATCAGATAAGCAGGGAAGACATATGTTTACCCTTCTTGTATGTGCATCATGCTTGGACAATTCACTAGTGGGTTGTCAAATGACTATAGAGGGATACTGAGATCCAGAAACCTTATACCAACTGTCTAAGGGGCCAGAGTTTGAGCAGACTCAGAAGGGTGGTCTCCTCATCTCAAGATCTTCCACTTAATTACATCTGCAAAGACCCTTTTTCCAAATAAGAGCGCAGTCACAGTTTCTGGGGATTAGGACATGAACACACCTTTTTGGGGACCATTATTCAATCCACTACATACTTCCTGCTGAAGACATGTGGGGTCCCACTGCTCCTGAGAAAAGTGGAAACTTCTGACCTTGGTTTAGTCTGGTTCTTCATCCCCTCTCCAACTTTATTATCTATTATGAACCTGCACAATATGAATCTTATACAAGCCCCCATCATCATCATCATCATCATCAGGGATGTCTTCTAGAAGGTAATAGTGTCCAAGTAGAGTCTGACTTAGAAGTTAGTCTTCTAACTCCTTTTGAGCCTGCTCTGACTCTGGTCTCTTGGACAGTTGACCTAAGGTATTAGGGCCTCAGTTTCCCTCTGTAATCACTTGACAACCCATTTAGTGAGCTGTCCAAGCATGACGCACATACAGGAAGGGTAAACATGTGTCTTCCCTGCTTATCTGATGGGGTAATGGAGAGGACAAAATACATGAAAGATGGAAAGCACTCTGTGAATTAAAGTGTGATGCAAATGAGGTGCATGCATGATCATTCTCGTCTCCTGGGATTTGGCCACCTGGGTACTGGAATGATGCTGAGCTTCCTGAGGTAACCTTGGCATTTATAACAAGTCAGCGCCCTTTACTTCTGGGAAGAAAAGCACGAGGTTTCTGAGGGTTGGAATAATGCAGAGAAGTAGCTCCTAAATTGTCTGCTTCTGTGAGCTCAGAGCTGTTCCACTCTCTCTGGCTGCCTAGCATTGTTGTGTTGAGGGCCCCCTCACAGGCATCGGTGGTGTTTGCACTGGGGTGGCACTGGAGATCCAAGCCAGACCCTTAGAGCCAAGCCTTTGCTCCAGCCTACCTGGAGAAGATGGCTGTGGCCCTAGAGACCCTCCCGGTCACCCCCAAACCAGCAATGCAAAATTTATTCCTTCTGTTATCAACAGAAGGAGCCGTTGCCAGTCTCCATCACTTGGCCACATATGACCTGAGTCCCCGGAGGAGGTAAGGCAGGAGCTGATGAATGGTCACTGAAGCCCATATCCAGCCCAGTGCACATCACAGCCAAGCAGAAAGATGGGGAGGAAACTGGGGAGACAGGATGGGAGGCATGAAGACCTGGGCTGTTCCAGCTCCACCTGCCCTGGCATCCGCCCAGTTGCATCATCTTGGTGGTCTGTCCTTTGCAAAGCCCTTGCCTCTGTCCAGCCTGCACACCCATGTTGGCACCCCTGAGTACCCCAACCTCTCAGGCCCCTCAGCATCTCACAACGGTTCATTGGAATTGCCCTGGATTTTCTTTTTTTATTTTTGTAAGTGTGAAAATAGCATAACGGCCTTACGGGTGACCCTTGAACAATGTGGGGGTGAGGGGCGCTGACCCTTAGGGACCCCGATGCAGTGGAAAATCTGAGCATAAATTTCAATTCCTCAACAACTTAATTACTTGATCAGAAGCCTTACCAATATCACAAGCAGTCAATGAACACCTACTCTGTATGTCTCATGTGTTATATGCTCTATTCTTACAATAAAGTAAGCTACAGAAAAGAAAATGGTATTAAGAAAATTGTAAGGAGCAGGCTGGGCGTGGTGGCTCATGCCTGTAATCCCAGCAGTTTGGGAGGCTGAGGTGGGTGGATCACTTGAGGTCAGGAGTTTGAGACCAATCTGGTCAATATGGTGAAACCCCGTCTCTACTAAAAATACTAAAATTAGCCAGGCGTGGTGGTGGGTGCCTGTAGTCCCAGCTACTCGGGAGGCTGAGGCAGGAGAATTGCTTGAACCTGGGAGGTGGAGGTTGCAGTGAGCCAAGATCGGGTCACTTCATTCCAGCCTGGGTGATGGAGTGAGACTCCGTCTCAAAAAAGCAAAGCAAAGAAAATTCATTAAGCAGAAGTGGATCATCCTAAAGGTCTTCACATTGAGTAGGCTGGGGAAGAAGAGGAAGGTGTGTGTGTTGGGGGAAGGCTGGTCTTGCTGTCTCACGGGTGGCAGAGGCAGAAAAAATTCCGTGAATAAGTGAACCCATGAGGTTCAAACCCATGTTATTCAAGAGTCAACTGTAAATACATGTTTGAAAAAATAGATCACCCATGAGCCCCCCTGCCTGACTGTCCATGTCAGCCTCTGCTCTTCGTGTTCTCAGCTGTATCACACACATATTCTCATGGTCTCTGTCTTTTTTTTTTTTTTTTTTTGAGAAGGAGTTTCACTCAGGCTGGAGTGTAGTGGTGCAATATTGACTCACTACAACCTCCACCTCCTGGGTTCAAGTGATTTTCGGGCCTCAGCCTCCTGAGTAGCTGGGATTACAGGCACCTGCCACCACGCTCAGCTGATTTTTGCATTTTTAGTAGAGATGGGGATTTGCCATGTTGGCCAGGCTGGTCTCAAACTCCTGACCTCAAGTGATCCACCCGCCTCAGCCTCCCAGAGTGCTGCGATTACGGCTCTCATGGTCTCTTTGCTGCCCATTTCAGTCTCTTCTGATGTGAAATTAGGTGTTCTCGAGTATCACCTCCTTGGGGTCATTCTCTTCTCTTCCCCACGCGTGTTTGGAGTGTGAGCCACCGGCCTCCCCTGGCCAGTACGGCAGCTGCCCCTCATCTGACATCCCCTCCCCCGTCTGGCGTCCCCTCCCCTCCGGCGTCCCCTCCCCCATCTGGCATCCCCTCTGTGCCATAATCCAGGCTGCTACCTTGCCACGTGCTCTGCGGCACCTCCCAAACCATCCTAGTTCATTTCCTCCAATTTGGAGCCTGACCGATTCTCCCTTTTTTTTTTTTTCTTTTTTTTTGAGACAGAGTCTCGCTCTGTCGCCCCGGCTGGAGTACAGTGGCATGATCTTGGCTCACTGCAAGCTCTGCCTCCTGGGTTCAAGCAATTCTCCTGTCTCAGCCTCCTGAGTAGCTGGGATTACAGGCGTGAGGCACCATGCCCGGCCCTATTTTAATCCTTTAAAATTTTTCTAATATATCACTGTAAAGATTATGAAACAAATACGTTTAAAATCAGTCCTTCCTCTTAGCCAGTGGGTTTGCGCCTTCATGCAGGCATGTGATGATGACAGTCATGTCCTCCTTTTTACTACAGGAGATCTGTCTTTCCCCCTTCCGGGGCCCACTGCGAAGACAAAAAGAACATTCATGAGCACCTGTGACATGCAATGCACTGCACCTGGTGCAGGGGGTGCAGGGCAAGGTGTCAACCCCCGAAGAGTGCTCAGACCTGTGGGACAACAAGCCTGTAACCAAACCCAAGGGGTGGTGCTCGACAGAAGAGGTGAGCATCAAATGGGGGGGACCCCAGTTCAGCCAGGTGAGGCTTCGACTGGGAGGTGGGTCAGCATTTGCTGGGCTGAGCAGGGATAAGGCAGAAACGTCCAGGTTGAGGACACGGAGGTGTGAAAGGGCTTCCAGTCTCTGCATGGCAGGCCTGGTCAGAGGGCCGGGTGTAGAGGGAAGGAGCTGGGAAGCTCAGTCAAGGTCAGCTGGCGAAGGGCATTGGGTGCCAGGCTCAGGGTTTTGCATCTGCTTTTAAGCAGAATCACTGCAGGCTCCACAGCAGGGCAGGTCCCTGTAAGGAAAGATGACTGCTGGCAGCAGCTTAGGGGAGGGGAAGGCATGGAGGGGTGGTTGGGGGGTGGTGGCAGATCAGGAGGCAATTGCAACAGCTCAGGGAAAATTGTGGGAGCCTGGGCTGCTCCAGATGGGAGCAGGTGGAAAGAGTGGAAATACTCAAGAAGTAGGATCTGAAGTTCGACGATGTATAGACAGACCCAGTGTGTGTGTGCGTGGGTGGCGGTGGCAGGGGAGTGGGGCATGGACTGCACTGCAGCTTTGACTCAGGAACACTGGGTGAAGGAGCCAATTTGGGGAGAAGGCAATGAGTTCTGTTCTGAATTGATTGAGTTTGATGGACTCACTGGGACGTCCAGGTTGAAAGGCACAGAGGAAGATAAAAGTGCAGGCCTGAAACTCAGGGCCAAGGCAGGGCATTTTACATCATTCAAATGGCATATGAAAGAAGGTTGAACGCTGTGCAAACACATGGCGAAAAACGCGGTATAAATAGTGACCCGTGATTCCTGGTGATGTGTCGCCTGCCTTGAAGATTGAGGTCTACGGGATCAGGAGTGTGGGGTGTTGAGCTGAGTTTTTTGGGGTGAGACGGGCAGGGTCTGGTGGAGGTGGCCGTGGAGAAGAGCAAGCCGTTACTCAGGTGCTTGGGGCGGAAGTAAAGGTGGAGGAAAGAGGAGTGGAAGAGAAACAGGGTGTTGCTTGTGGCGGCTCCCCAGTAAACATTAGGCCCACCCAAGTATGCCCATGTATTTAGGCACTTGTGCACACACACACACTCACACAGGCACACACACATGCACGCGCATAAACACGCATGTGCACACACGCCCACACACATGCACACACATGTACATACACATGACCACAGACATGTACACACACATGCATGCACACACAGGTACACACACGCATGCACAGCAAGGACAGCTTTGAGAAGACCCAGGGATGAGTGACAGCTATCTCTGTCTACCCAACCCCAGTAAGTTTTCCGAAAGAAGAGGACACCCTCCCTTCCCATCCCCTCCCCTGCCTTACAGTTCAGCCATTTTCCATCAAACTCCAGCATCTGGCCTCCTAGTTGCCTGGGGAGCAAGCGTCCCTCAAGATTAAAACAAAAAACAAAAACCCTCTAACCTTTTTCGAAGGACAGGCCTGGGCGGTCTCCAAATTGGAGACGGACCCCATCACTTCCATTAGAGCATCTTTAAGCCTCGAGGGTGATTCAATCCGAATAGCTCCCCTGCAGCTTAATAGAGCCCAGGTTCCCTGTAACCAGGCTGAGGCTTGGCTGCACAGATTTTGGCTTCATAGAAGACGTTAGGAGGTAGGGGTCTGGAGGTCCAGTTTCTCCTTTTTTGCACATCAAGGAGAGAATCAGACCTTTCAGGAAGGGGGCTGGTTTTGTCCAAGAGTGTGAGATTTTCTAGGATTTTTATTTCTTTTACTCTCCCATTAACCTGGTGGGGACCCCACCCCGACTTTTTCCCACTTTAGCCTCCTCTTCTGTATTGTTTTGGTTTTTTTTAAGCCTCTGTGCCCAGCTTCCATTATGGAAAGTGCTGTTTATGTCCAGGGCGCCTTAAAAAGGCAGCTAACAGCTCTCTGGCTGCGGTCCTCTTCGCTTGTTTCCCTGGCAACCAGAGGCAGGGAAAACAGAACCTGTCAGATGGAAAATGTCAGTTACAGCAGATCTGGGAGCGCAGGAAAGAAGTGGTGGGATGCAGCGAGGGAGGAAGTGGGAGGGCCGGCAAGGGCTCACCCTCCTGCCCACCTGGGCTGGTGCCCTCCTCCCAGCGAGCCAGGGGATCAGGGAGGCTGGCTTCTTGAACAAGCGGGGCTGCTACCAGAGCAGGCAGCTTCAGAGATGGGGGAGGGGAGAGGACTGCCACCTAGGATTAGCGGGATGGTCTTTGGCAGCCGTCCCGCCCAGCTGATTATCACATTGTTTTAAAGGTCATTGGGCTTCTTGAGGCCCCCAGCAATGCGTTCTAGAAGCCCTTCCAGTCGAACTTAAAGCTCTGGGTCTAGGTAGCAGAAGGGGGAGGGTCGGGGAAGAAAAAGATATCAAACCCCAGTATCCAAAGACCCCGGAACCGTATCGATCCCGACCCCTGCTTGGTATCAATTGATCAATGCCCCTGCGGAAAAGAGGAATTGCCCTTTAAAATGGCTGGGAAAGAGGTTGGGAGGGAGGGTTGATATTAATCAAAGCAGGCCCCTCAGAAGGACGGCAGAGCAGTACGGGGAAGAGGAAACAAAAGAAGGAGGTTTGCTGAACAGCCTCGAATATTACCGCGGGAGAAGCGATCAGTTAATAGCACTGGATGCAATGAGGTGTGGGGTGTGGGGTGGGTGCTCCTGAGAGTAGGGAGGGCGTGTGAGAGAGTGTGTGTGTGTGTGTGTGTGCACCCAGCATTAGACACATGCTCTCTGCAATCTCCTGCTGTTGTCCTCAGACATTCCAGGAGCTTCCCTAATCTCCTGATTTTTGGGAGAAACTCCGCCCCCGCCGGGCCCAGTGGACCTGAGAGAGTGAAGGGAAGACAGGCTGCTGTCCACAGTCAGCTGAGCCCCTGCTGTGCATTTAGGGTGACAGATGGTGTTTACTTAAAAAAAACAACAGCACCGGTGTGTGCGTGTGTATGCGCATGTGTGTGCATGCGAGTGTGTGTGTATTTATGTGCATGTGCACACGAGTGTATATGTGTGTGCACACATTTGTGTGTATGTGTGCGTGCATGTGCACGTGTGTGTGCATGTGCGTGCATGTGTGTGCATGCGTGCGTGTGTGCACAACGGCTTGCATACTGCAAGCTCCAGAGGAGGAGAAGCCAGAACCAGATCTGGGTTCTGTTCATCCTCAGAGGTGGGAGTTTCAGCCCCTGAACATGGGATTTGAGAAGGAGGCAAAGGAGGTAAAGGATGGTCACCAAATGCGGTGCTGGGTTTCTTTGAGGGACACATGGCAGGGCACCTTCTGCTGAACACCAGACATGCCCAGACAGTTGAGTGTGGTTCTGCTTCAGGGATTTTTCTAACTCCAGACTGGTCTAATTATTGGCTTTAGGGTGTCTGAAAATGTACCCTCCAGTTTCCTGGTTAGGGAGTGGTGTGTGTCAAGGGGCGGGGTCTAGCCCATAAAGCTGCCTTAGTTTATGTGGGTGGGGCTGGGGGTGGGTGGAGGGTCCCTGAAATGACATTTCCTTCTGGCAAAAGGAGTGTAGAGGTTCCTCAGGCCCTGGCTGGGTACAGGTTTGAGGGCATCTCCTATCTTCTGGTTTCCAGGACAACCTCAACAATATATGGCCACCTTAATACCCATTCCCACTTAAGCATCCTTACAAAGGAAACAAACAAGACCTCCAAATATAAGACAAAAAAAAAAAACACAGCAATGCAACAACCAACGAGATATGACTGATGCCCCCCCACCCCCCGACATCCAGAATTTATGGTTTTTGCTATAAAGGTTAAAGCTGTGGGCAACCGTGGGGCAGAACCCCTCCCTCACCCCCCATCCTAAGGCCAGGTCCTCTTTCTCTGTCATTTTCTCTCCTCCCAGTGTTTTCTGGGTGGGAATCATCTCTTTAAATCATCTTTTTTTCCTGAGCCCCGGCGACTCACCAAGGACCTTACAGTTGTTGGCGTCATCTGGTCAGGAACTCTCTGCAGCTGAGAGTGGAGTGTGACTCGGTGGCCCTGCCACCGAAGGTGAGTGTCCAGCCCACGCGGTCCTTGAATGTCTTGGAGACAGCGCTGGGCTGGTGACAGTCGTAAATCACCGCTCCACGCGCCTCACTGAAAGGCCATATGGACCTTCTTGTCAGGCTGGGACACGCTTAAATTATGACATTTTTCGTTTTGATTGACAATTACCTTCCCTTGGAAGTTTGCGAACAGCCCGGCTACAATTACATCTCATACCATAAAATGAGGGGAATAGAAGGGGAGTCATTATTTTCTGAATATGGTCTCTGGCAGTTGGCTAAGGAGGTAATCTTTATTCCCACTGCTCCTGTGTTTTATTATTTTATTAAGAGTTAACTCTCGATTATCCACATGTGAGCCCAAGAGACAATCGTATTCCCACAGCTGTTACGCCTTATTATTTTATTGTTATTGGTTCAGATTTTCCCCAGGCTCTATGTGGGACATGAAAAAGAGTCCCGATTGCTCACATGTTTCTTAACTGCCCCTTTTGAATTATTTGCAGTAAATGTTTATAATCTCAATACCGCTCCTCCCTTCTCTTGGGGCAGAGGATGGGTGGCTATTTTTTTTTATGACAAAATATGCATTACCTAAAATGTATCATTTTAACCATTTGAAAGTGATACTTCAGTAGCATTTAGTACCTTCACAGTGCTGTGCAACTGCCATTCCTAATTCCAAAACATTTTCATCACCCCAAAAGGAAACTTGTGCCCATTAAGCAATTACACCTCATTTCTTTTTCCCACCCCCCCAACCCCCGCCCTGCCCCACCTCTGCAGCCCTAGGCAACCACCAATCTGCTTTCTGTCTGTAGATTTGCCTATTCTGGACGTTTCATATGAATGGAATCGGCAGTAGGAGGCCTTTTGTGTCTGGCTTCTTTCACTGAGCATCGTGTCTTCAGAATTTACCCATGTTATAGCATGTATCAGTATTTCATTCCTTTTTGGTTTTTTTGAGATGGAGTCTTACTGTGTCACCCAGGCTGGAGTCTAAACC
Source organism: Nomascus leucogenys (assembly GCF_006542625.1). Classification (NCBI taxonomy): domain Eukaryota; kingdom Metazoa; phylum Chordata; class Mammalia; order Primates; family Hylobatidae; genus Nomascus; species Nomascus leucogenys. The sequence continues at coordinate 88,894,907 of NC_044394.1, forward strand.
TCCGGAGTAGCTCGGATTACAGGCATGTGCCATCATGCCCAGCTAACTTTTGTAGTTTTAACAGAGACGGGGTTTCACCATGTTGGCCAGGCTGGTCTCGAACTCCTGACCTCAAGTGATCCACCCGCCTTGGCCTCCCAAAGTGCTGGGATTACAGGAGTGGCTGCTGCGCTGGGCCACTTTATGACTTTTTATGGCTGAAATCGTGTTTGTTTGTATTATGACTACACCACGTTTTGTTTGTCCATCCATCAGTTGATGGGCATTTGGGTTGTTTGGTGCTGCTACACACATTTGTGGACAAGTTTTTGTTTGAACCCCTGTCTTCATTCTGGGGGGTATATTTCTTGTTTGTTTGTTATTTTATTTTGTTTATTTTTGACACAGAGCCTCACTCTGTCCCCCAGGCTGGAGTACAGTGGCTTGATCTTGGCTCACTGCAACCTCCGTCCCGCAGGTTCAAGCAATTCTCCTGCCTCAGCCTCCCAAGTAGCTGGGATTACAGGCACCTGCCACCTCGCCCAGCTAATTTTTGTATTTTTAGTAGAGAAGGGGTTTCACCATCTTGCCCAGGCTGGTCTTGAACTCCTGACCTCGTGATCCACCTGCCTCGGCCTCCCAAAGTTCTGGGATTACAGGCATGAGCCACCGCGTCCGGCCTTTGGGGGGTATATTTCTAGGAGTGAAATTGCTGGGTCTTACGGCAAGTCTATGTTTAACTTATTGGGGAACAACCAAACGATTTTCCATTTTACAATTTGGTTGGCTACACGACTTTCCATTTCTACCGGCAGCGTGTGAAGAATCCAACCTCTCCCATCACCAGCACTTGCCAGCTCTGCCCTCAGTCAACTCTTCGGATCTTTGCAGGGAGACCACTGGATTTTCAACGTCAGCCTCCCGCCACTTCCTCGATTTTGCCCGAGGCACTGGTTGGAGCCTTCCCCTGTATGGCTCTCCACGGCGTCGGGTGATGGAGGGGGACGTGTTCACAGCAGGAGTGTTGCTCATCCCTCTAACCTAGGACCCCGGGTCCTGTGGGGAACCCATGTACATTGGCTCAACTGGGAGAGTTGCCAGGCAGGCGGCCTTTTGACAGAGTCATGAGGGTTTGGGCCTTGGAGTTGGAGTCTCCTGTTGGCCACGATGAGCTGCATGGCCTTGGCCAAGTCGCAGCTGACCTTTCCACGCCTCTCTATGAAATGGTGTAGCAGACCCTGCTAGTATCCCCACTCCCATGCCTCGTGTCCCACTGATCTTCATCTCTGTTATTTAGAACCTCTGGGGCTCACTCCCTGAGGCAGGATCCCGCCAGGTGGAGGTGCAGGAGACGGTACTGATGAGTTAGTACCTGGGAGCCACCCTCAGCCAGGTGTGCACAGGCCATGGGGGCACCGCCGCAGCTTTGCTGTCTGCCGGAGCTGCCGAGTGGGATGGAGCGTCTGGTGATCGTGGTGATGATGGTATGAATAAGGCATTTTTATTGGTTGCCTTCCTGTCCTCATCTCCTGTCCCCACTCCTGGATTCCTCTCCCAATTCAATGACTTGCAGTCAACTCCTCGTCTCAAAGTCTGCCTTCTGGGGAGCCCAGCTGTGGGCTGCACAGATGAGAAAATCCACCCAAATGGACTGCATGGCCGGGAAGTGAGTGAGCCCTTGATGGATAGCCACGATCCTTGTCTCTGTTAGAGTGGATTGTGGCAAAATTGGCGGTTATCAGTCTGTTTTGAGGGGCCCATCTCCCCACAAGGAAAAGTGAGCTAGAAGCAAAGAGAGAGGCAGCTTCATTTTAGGACAGTTCCCTTACTCTGTCAACAGTTCAGCATCAGATGGAAGCCCGGGGCATTTAACTGTCGAGCATGGAACGCAGCTTGGGCAGTGGTTTGCTTTCCTCTCTGAAATGCACATTTCTAAGGCCAAATCGCAGATCAGCAGGCTTCCCCTTGGAGTACCCCTGTTTAGGCGGGGTAGGGAGGGCCGTGGGTGCGATTATGCTGGTCTGGATGCACACATTGGCTTTAGATAGTTCACACAGTGCATGCTCAGTGGAAAATCGAGAGGTGTTGTGCTTATTGAGTCACCGCCCTCTCCCACCACAGGGTCAATCACAAGGGGAGGAAGGGGAGGCAGAGGGAGGAATAGAACCTGGTGCTGTCGGTGAACCAGAACCTGGACAGAGCATGGGGGGCTCAGTGGAGTCCACAGAAACCCCCTCCCAGAATAAGGAGGCTGCTGGCAGGAGCTGAGTGCAGGGAGGGAGGCATCTTATCAGCTCCCGGACCACACTTGCCTTCCTTCCCTCTGGAGGCACCATCCATTTGCTGTGTGCCAGTAGCAGCATCTTTGAGATCAGAATTGAAATGTCTGTGCCCTTTGAAGGTGCGATTTTTTTTTTTTTTTTTTTGAGATGGAGTCTCACTCTGTCACCTGGGCTGGAGTGCTGTGGCATGATGTCGGCTCACTGCAACCTCCACTTCCCGGGCTCAAGTGATTCTCCTGCATCAGCCCCCGGAGTAGCTGGGATTACAGGTGTGGGCCACCACACCTGGCTAATTTTTGTATTTTTAGTAGAGATGGGGTTTCACCATGTTGGTTAGCCTGGTCTCGAATTCCTGATCTCAAATGATCCACCTGCCTCGGCCTCCCAAGGTGGGAGCCACAGCTCCAGGCCCAAAGGTGGGGTATCTTAAACTTGGGCTAGTTTACCATTGCCTCAAGAAAGAAGTTAGATAATCAAAGCGGTAAATGGTTCTCTGTCTACCCGATTTTAATTTTCAGTACTGGCATTTTTTTTTTTTTTTTTTTTGCAAGAGTGAGGAGGGCTCAAAAGGACAGGGGGAGGAGGTGGAAAAAGAATGGAGGGGCAGGGTCAAGGAATTGATCAACGGCATCAAACGACCTGCCGTCCCGAAACTCCCCATCTTTGGCTACAGCTGGCAGGAGCTCAAGACTGTTCACCAGTTATCCCAGGGCAAAATGAAAGAGGATCAAATTTCTGCTACAACCTACTCTATCCTCCCACCTACTAAATCCATCATGTGTGGAAGAGCCTCGGGGCCCTGCCTCCCAGACCTCCATCTTCTCATGGTAGCTGCATTTGCCTCATTCCCAGTGAGATGGACACCCTGGGTCCCATCTGCACCCTCCCTCTGGTCCTCCAGCTGGCCCCTGCCCCAACCCTGGCCCCTTCTCAGACTGGGTCAGGATCCATTCCTGGGCCTGGCCCATTTGCTGGTCATGTCCGCTCATCACTTGCTGGTCCTTTATTCTCTGTGGATGAGTTTCCCCATCCCCAGCTGTCCCCAGCTGCCCCCAGTAGGCATGGGTGTGGAGTGTTTGCCGGGGCTGGGGCTAGCAATGGAAACCTCCCTTCTCCTCCCAGAATCCAAGGAGGGGGACCAAGATGCAGGCTGGGTCAGAAAGTGGGTGATGGATGAGTCAGGCCTTGGCGGTCAGGGCAAGTGGGTGGAAAAACGCCTAGATTTTTGCCCATTCTGAGTGCTTCTGATTCTTTCCAGTTTCTGTGTGCCAAGTTGCACTGCAGGGCACTTCAGAACCAAAGAATAAAGGGTTTAGGCTCACTGGGCTCCTGCCCCTCGACTCTCCAGGGTGTCCAGAGCTGCAGCGGTCCTGGGTGTATGCAGCTGCCTCTCCCAGGTCAGGGTGGCCTCCACCAGTCTCCCTTGCTGCCTGGGAATATGATGTTCAGGGCTGCAGGGCTGAATTCCCCCTGAGTTCTTTATATAAATACCCGCTTCAGGGCCGACACCTACTCCATCATAGGGACCCATCAAATGAACCAGCCGAGCCCATAAATTATTGCAAAAACCATTCCAAACAAGAAAGGCAGTTTTACTTACTGAACCATTAAATGTACATACTTAAATTAGACCCAACAAGACATCGCGTGGGGATGTCTCAGGGCCAGGCACACAATGAGTTTTGAGGAAGGGCTATCTTGTGTTTTCCCCACCTCTCACATGAAATTAATGAGGTGCTTCAATTTAATCATCATTACAATCATATCTTTATTTAGTTACTTAGCTGCATTTGACCTGCTGCCTCGGGCAGCCTGGATGTCACCTCTGTGCCCTGGGCTGTCCTGACAGCCGGTGAGAGGTCAGGAGGAGGCTGGTGTGCAGATGCCAGGCTGCTCCGGCCCAGCGAGGCAGGCTTGGTGGATGTGGCCTCTGCGTCTGGGATCTACTGAGGCCAGCCTGCGGTTTTCTCTGACCTGGAGATCGGAGCCCGTATCTGGGAGACACACAATGGCAGCTCTTCCTTGCCCACCACGTTGACTCTGATGCCTGGTCTGGCCAGTTACAGCTTTTAAATATTTCTTGGATCTTTGTCTCTTTTCTCTTCCTAATACCGATGTCCTAGTTCAGGTCCCAAATTTGTGGCTTTGGTGTTAATCCTCCTTCATGCCCTGATGCCAGAGCCACTTCTGGAAACTCTAACTCAAAGCCGCTCACCCAGCTCAGAGCCCTTTGGTGGCACCCGTTGCCTATTGGAGGGAGATCGAATCCTGAGTATGCCATTCAAGGCTCCTTCTGACCTTCCGCAGACCCCAGGGACTCTCCCCGCCTTGTCTCCTGCTGCTCCCTGCCTTAGCCTGTATGGTCTGCCATCACCTGCACTACAGACTGCCCGCAGTTGACCCTCTCGCATTCATCAGCACTCACTTCTACAATATCCTGCCTCTATGCCCCTCCCACTTCACTTCTCCTGTGTACCTACAATTTGTCCTTTAAAACACCCAAGGCGCCAGTTTCTCCATGTCCACCGGGTACATTTTCAAATCCTTAGGTTGGGCTAAATGCCCTTAGGAATCCCAGGACCCCCTTTGGTCCCTCGAGATGGATTTGGGATGATCACTTCACATGCTGGTCCAGGGTTTATGCGTTTGCTGTGAATCCTCAGCACCTAACACTGAGTCTGGCGCACAAGGACTCTGCCAAACCATCTGACACTGCCAGGCTGGGATGCTGTTACTCTTCCTGTGTCTGCAATGGGTCCAGAGTGGCTCTGATGGAGAGATGCTCCCATGTGGTCACTGGGGAGATTGGTGAGGGCTGCAGGGGGGACCAGCGCTTCCCACATCCTTCCTCAGACGGTGTTGGAAATTGGGTTATACTGGCATGTGGCTCGGAGGCCACCCAGAAGGTGTCAGGACATCCCTGGGGTCAGCAGTAGCAGCCCCTTGGTGCAGGTTTAAGAATTCACCCAGGACAGAGCCAAGCATCAAACTGCGGGGGAGGGGAGGTTGGGGAAGGGAGATTAGTGCATCATCTGGGTGGGCACTGCTGGTTGTGCCCACTGCCCACTGCCTGCTCCCTATCCCCATTCCTTTCCAAAGGGGGGACTCAGGACACCCCTTCCTCCCTCTGCCTGTCTCCAAAAGCATCACTAAATGTTGATTAATAGAGTGCAATGTGTCTTGGCTTTTCCTTGCCCCAGTGTCAGGCCTGGAAAACACAAACAGACCCCGAAAGGTGCCAGTTGCACAGGTGTTTGTGTGAGCACTCCCTCCCACCGATGGGATCGGGAGCACCCTGCCCCCAGGGCATGGAAGGGCCTTCTCTTCTGTCCTCCCATCCACTTCTCCATTCCCAGGGTGGGTCTCTGTATGGGTGTGTGGCCTGAGCTTCTGACAGAGGTAAGATGCAAGCCACGTCGGGAATTTTAAACTTTCTAGTGGCCACAAGAAATAAGTCAAAAAGAGAAGGTAAAGTTAAGTTTAATAATACATACGATCTAACCCAGTATCTCCAAAACATTATCATTTCAACATCTAATCAGTGTGAAAATTATGAATGAGGTAGTTTGTGTTTTTTATAGCAAGCTTTTGAAATCCTGTGTGTGTTTTGCACACCCAGCGCCTCTCGATACAGACCAGACTCATTTCTCGTGCTTGGGACCCACAGGCGTCTGGGGGCTCCCTGACTGGGGCTGTGCAGGCTGACTGGCTGACCCTGGAAAATGCCCTTTTGGAAGTGAAAATCCTGAATTCTATCACTTCCCTCCAATCAGGCCGGTGCCCAGCATCAGCCATTCCCCTACTGAGCAATACCCAGCTCTGCAGCCAGGAGAGGGAGGGAGGGGGCGGCATAGCCTCCAGCATCTCAGATGCAGTTCGTGGGCACTAAATATGCAGCCTCAGCAGAGGCATCCAAAATGAGTTATTTATCAGCTCCAAGGACACAAAGGCACCTTAAAATAGGGAGCCCATGGCCACTCCTGTGAAGGTGCTGAGAAGCCAGGCTCTTTTCCAGGAGTCCCCGGGGGGCACCCAGCCCAGGAAGCCATCGGCGGTGCAGATCCTAACGAAGTCAAGGTTCACACAGAGCCCTCGGCCCGCTGGGAATCTAACGTGGGGCTCTAGGATTTTCCAGGCAGCCCCTACAGTCACTCACATGCAGCATGATTAATGGCTGGATACCCCGGCGTGAAAACCATTTTAAAAATGGCATTTTTGTCACGGACAGTGTTTCACATATCGTAAAGGTCATACGTGCTAAGAGCATTATCCGTATTTCTTGGGCAAACATGCTTAACCTTGTAGAGCACATTCCCCGGCAGATCAGCGATCCGTCTCCCGCACTTCAGAGGACCCGATGGCGCGGGTTCTTTGCCAAAAGGGATGAAAGACGGCGGCAATGGCACCATGCAGGGGTTTCAGACAATGCCGTGAATTGGCTGCCGGCCTCTCACGGCGTCGGGGGGCAGAGGGCATGAGGCCCCACAGCCTGTGAAAGGCTGCTGGGATAAGAGACTTCTTCTGAACATCCGCGTGGCTCTCGCCAGCTTTGATTTCCTCTGGAGGGCTTTGGGGCGGGGCTCCCCTATCAGGCTGGGGTCGGGAGGGAGGAAGAGCGCTCATCTCAAGCCCCGGCGGCCCAGGCTGGTACTTGGCCTCTGATACATGTAGGCTGCGAGGGAATTCAGAAGCAGATTCTGTGTGCCTGATAAAGACAGGTCAAATGAAAACCGTGGATGTGAGGATAACCAAGGGCAGATGACTGCAGCTGGTCTACCTGTCCAGCAGGGAAGCCTGTACTTTGGAATGCCTTGCTTTGGAGGCTGGGGCAAATGTCTCCAAAATAAGATCACCCCAGGTCTTGGCAACTCACAGCACGAGTGAGCAGCCACGGACCCAGGAGAATGACCTCACACTCACTGAGACCTGGGTAGGGAGCTCCAGGCTTCTACCTGGCAGGCCACGCACCGTGGGCAGTGAGAGTGGGTGGGGGGGCTTTGTTCATGACTTCTGGGTAGCATCCTCCCCACTCCCTACCCCAGGGCCGCTTACACCCCCCACATCGCGGCTGTCCATGCATGGTGTCAGGACAGCCTCCTCACGGGTCCCCTGCCTCCTAGCTTGTGGCCTCCTGTCTCTCCTCCACCTTATCACCAGTGTCCAAAACCCAAATCCAATGACAGATCCCTCTGTGCTTTCTTTTCTTTTCTTTCTTTTTTTTTTTTTCCAGACAGAGTCTCGCTCTGTCACCCAGGCTGGAGTGCAGTGGCATGATCTCGGCTCACTGCAACCTCTGCCTCCCGGGTTCAAGCAATTCTCCTGTCTCAGCCTCCCGAGTAGCTGGGATTACAGGTGCGCACCACCATGCCCGGCTAATTTTTTGTATTTTTAATAGAGACGGGGTTTCACCATGTTGGCCAGACTGGTCTCAAACCCCTGGCCTCAGGTAATCCTCCCGCCTCGGCTTCCCAGGGTGCTAGGATTACAGGCGTGAGGCACTGCACCCGGCCTGTGCTTTCAATCTCAGTGAAAAGCCATATCCCCTTCACCCAGGATGACGTCCACGCACCGAATGTAGCTTTCAGGCCACGGCGTGCTGGTGAGTGTTGGACAGCCAGCTTCCTGAAAAACAAATGTATACACGTTGAGTATGCGTTTTACTGATATGCAGGATGAGTGGCCCCAATTTACAAATAATAATAAGATATATAATATTCCTTAATGTAAAGTCCATATAGCCAGTTACACAGAATGCTTTCACTGGTTTTTGCTGAACTCTTGTGCCTGTAGCCAACCTGTGGCTGCAATTCAAGTGTAATTTGACTATCTTTTTTGTGATATTCACCATGTAAGGGCAGTGAACCTGTTTTAGTTGAATCTGTATTATTAACATTTTCTCTGTCACCTTCAGAAGTCTAGACAATCAACAAAACTATACAAATCAAGCCCTGATTTGTATAGTTTACCAGTGTCTGTGTTGTAGATACTCCCATTGCAGCCAGTTTCTTTTTTCTCTTTCTTTCTTTTTTTTTTTTTTTTTTTTTTTTTTTTGAGACAGAGTCTGGCTCTGTTGCCCAGGCTGGAGTGTAGTGGCGCGATCTCGGCTCACTGCAACCTCCGCCTCCTGGGTTCAAGCGATTCTCCTGCCTCAGCCTCCAGAGTAGCTGGGATTACAGGCGCCCACCACTACGCCTGGCTAATTTTTTGTGTTTTTAGTAGAGACGGGGTTTCGCCGTGTTTGCCCGGATGGTCTCAATCTCCTGACCTTGTGATCTGCTCGCCTCGGCCTCCCAAAGTGCTGGGATAACAGGCGTGAGCCACTGTGCCCAGCCATATTGCAGCCAATTTCAAACCAACGACATGACATCTCTGAACCCACGGTGGGAAAGAGATGTAGCCCTCATTTTATAATAGTTCCACCATGCGAATACAAGAAATATCACTCGCCTCAAGAATACAGCTAATAACCAAATAGAGCAAAATCATTAGGAGGAAAGGAGTTTGGGGTTTTTATTACCATTGTTTCAAGTAAAATTTATTTGATCATAAGTTGAAATAAATTAATGTTTTAAATAGCCCAGTTTAATAGCCAGTTCATCACGTTTCTGGAAATTGAGTAATGAGATTTCTTGGGCAGGTGGAAGCTGGCTCCAGCACACCGTGGCCTCGGCGCCTGTAGGCGCCCACCCCACACCTTCACCTGGGCCTGCCCGCTCCTTGCTCTGGCTGGCTTGCACATCCCTGAGATCTCCTTGCTTTTGGAGCCTTTGTACATACTGTTTCCCATGCCCGGAAGGCTCCTCCCCTCATCTCCTTTGCCCAGCCACCTGTCTCCTCTTCCCTCTCCTTCCCTTCCTTTCTCTTTTCACTGCTGGAGCCTTCCTTCCAGCCTGGAGCCTGCAGTTTAAATGACTTACATTTTTTTACCTCCAGTTGCAGCAAGCATCATGGCCTGGTATTTGTGCTTCTCTACATTTGCCCCCTGATTCCTACCACCTTCATGGAGCAGCCAAGGTGCTGGCCAGGTGGAGATAAAGGGGTCAGCAGAGTGGGCTGGGAGCCTCCCCACTCTGGCCCCGTGAGGCTTGCCCTGAGGTGCCACCTTGCACCGCAAGGACTGGAGAGCGGGTTGGACAAGAAATGGCACTGGAATGGCCCTGGGGCTCCTGCAGCTTTTTCCATGTCAGGAACGTGGCTCAGAGGAGAGTAACCAGAGGCCAGTGGATTAGGAAAAAGGCACTATGACGAAGCCCACGGAAACTAGGGTTTCCACTTCCTCCTTCTAGATTGGAAAAGCATCACAATGCTTGGAAGACGCAAATGTGGGGATGGAAACAGAAATGCTTCCTAATGAGAAAGTGCAGCGCATACTTCATTACTGCAGTGAGAGAAAGGAGGTAGGGGATTGACAGCTTCCTTCCTCCATTCATTCAGCACACCCTGAGTTCCGCTGCTGGGCACTGAGAAGGACACCAGTGTGGACCGGCTGTGCTTCCCATCCGGAAGGACCAACGGCCCTCTCTTCCCACATCTCCAGGGAAGGGAGATGGGAGAAATCAACCTGGAATGGGAAGGACACAGGAAAACTGCATTTTCAGTTCCAACTTTCACTTTGGAAGTTAATTACGTGGGCCAGATGCGGTGGCTCACACCTGTAACCTCAACACTTTGGGAAGCTGAGGCTGGTAGATCACCTGAGGTCAGGAGTTTGAGACCAGCCTGACCAATATGGTGACACCCCATCTCTACCAAAAATACAAAAATTAGCCGGGTGCGGTGGCATGCTACTGTAGTCCAAGCTACTTGGGAGGCCGAGGCTGGAGAATTGCTTGAACCTGGGAGGCAGAGGTTGCAGTGAGCCAAGATTGAGCCACTGCACTCCAGCCTGGGCAACAACAGAGTAAGACTCCATCTCAAAAAAAAAAAAAGAAAGAAAAAGAAGTTAATTATGTGAATTACCCTCTGTCAACTCAATTTTCCAGATTAAAATGCTGAGCGAGGCCTCACCTCACTGAAGGCCCAGATAAGACGAGGCCTGCCTGGGAATCAGGAGCCTGTGTCCCGGGAAAGTGTTACCTGAGCAAAGGAGGTAAAAGAGCTCCTGGAAGATTCACCACGGTGTTCACGGGCTCTGCAGAGGGAAGAAGGTGCCCGGTTTTCTTGCTTCCACTGGGCACCAGGTAAGATCAGCTTAAGCAGAAGCACAGGGAAGTAGACCAGGAAGGAAGGAAGATTTTTGTTTGTTTGTTGTTGTTACTGTTGTTTTTTAAAGACAGGGTCTTACTCTGTTACCCAGGCTAGAGTGCAGGGGCACAATCATAGCTCACTGCAGCCTTGAACTCGGCTCCAGCGATCCTCCCACTTCAACACCCTGAGACTACAGGTGCATGCACCACCATGCCCAGCTATTCTTTTTTTTTTTTTTTTAATTTTTAGTAGAGTTGGGGTCATGTTATGTTGCCCAGGCTGGAAGGAAGGTTTTATAGCAAAGCCTCAGCGTGGGTGCTTGAGAGAAGTCGCGGAGACCTCTCAGGCTGCCATTACAAAGGAGAAGAGAATGGTTCCTCCCTTTCAGCCTGGGGGACCTGTTTCTGAGGCAGAGATGGGTGTGGGGGTGCTCAGCTCATGACATAGTCTCTTATTTGGGGCCCCATGCCTTGTGTCGCCTGTGAATGGTCACGACAGGGCTCTGTTTCCACCTGGGTAGTTGGGTATCAACAAGGGTGCGGATCTGAACAGAAGACACAGGTTGGACACAGAAGGCTGTGACCCACATGAATGAGTCACGTGAGTGGAGCCTCTTCCCAGCTGGCCTCGACTATCCCATGCCATCGACGCAGAGCTCCCCCAGCCTCCTCCCCATATCCACGTGTTCACTCTGGACATCTCTGCCCTCTCCCTTCTGCCTGACACGCAGGCAGTCAGGATTTCTCTCCCAGGGGGTCCAGCATCTGTCATTTCCCGTTTGGATCCATGCCTACCCTCTTGGCCTGGGGGTAGGAGACCGTCCACCCCACCTGGATGGGACAGTGGCATCCTCTCCAGCCACCGACACTGACCATGCCTCTTCCTTACAGTCTTCTCTCCTTTCCTGACTCCATCTTTTTTTTTTGAGACGGAGTCTCACTCTGAGGCTGGAGTGCAATGGCGCGATCTCGGCTCACTGCAACCTCCGCCTCCCAGGTTCAAGCGATTCTCCTGCCTCAGCCTTCAAAGTAGCTGGGACTACAGGCGCATGCCACCACACCCAGCTAATTTTTGTATTTTTAGTAGAGAAGGGGTTTCACCATGTTTGCCAGGCTGGTCTTAAACTCCTGACCTCAAGTGATCCACCCGCCTCAGCCTCCCAAAGTGCTGGGATTACAGGCGTGAGTCATCGCACCAGGACCCTGATTCCCTCTTGCTCGATCCATGGCCCAGCCCCCGAAACCTGCTACGACCTTCAGCCACCAGCTTCCTCAGCCCCATCTTCTGTGGCTCCTTCCTTCACTCCTCTGCCACTCTGCTGCCAGGCCCCCACGCATCAGCTCCTGTTTCTTGCCTTCGTGGCTTTATCCCACGGTGCCTACCTAAGCGTGCTTTCTGTTCTTCTGACCTATGTCCACCCACTATGACCAACTTCTTTTCATCCTCAAACCCAGCTCTGCAGTCGCCCAGTTCAGGAAGTCTCTGATGACCCACCCACCCCAAGAGGAGAGAGGCCCTCTCTCTCCTGTGTGCCCTTTGAGCCAGGCACGGGCGACAGGTGCTGTCTTGTTCTGATCTCTGCACTGCACCACCTGGCCCAGCACACAGAAGGCAGCACGAAATGCCCATTAAACAAACCCAACCAGACCTTTTGGGTGCAGGGACCTTGCCTTTCTCACCTTTGCACCTTCTGAACAAAACAGCAGGACCAGTCGTTGACATTTGCTGAATGAATCGACGCTGGATGCGCGAAGACCTGGGCTACGAGCGTATGAACGGATGTCTGTGTGTAGACACAGAGAAGGGCGGGAGGCAGGCTGCATCGGTCAGCGTAGGAGCGGTGTGGGTGAGGAAGTGCTTGCTTGCTTGCTTGCAAACACACACATCACGCTCGGGGCGAGCATCCCTCCTAATGGCCTTATTTTGGCTTCTCTAAATTGATTCCTGATGTGCTCAAGTGTGGCCCTGGCATCTTTGGGGGTTGGAAATTCCGGATGCTGCAGTAATTGTTCTTGCTAATTACCAGGAAGCATCAAATAAGAGGAGCTTTTTTTTCTCTTCCTGGCTGGATTTTGTTATGCTAATTAGACTTGTGTAAGCTGTTGCTCTTGAACCTGGAGAGTTAGAAAAACATTTGCATTAATACCTGGGAAGCTGCCACAGAAGCCAGTTATTATTTTAATGATGGTCATTGAAGAGTGCTCCTGTTTGGGGGCTGAGTTCAGGTGTGTGCATGTGTGCGTGTGAGTGTGCATGCATGTGAGGGTGCCTGGGTGTGAGCGTGCATACGTGCATGTGTGTGGTGTTCTAATGGCCTGTCCCGTGCTATGCACTTGCTTGCTTGGTGAGACGGCAAGTCTCACTGCCTCTGCAGCACAGACCCTCATTCATCCCTCATCCCCTCCTGGGTAGCCAGGAGCCAAGATATGAAGGCAAGAGGGGTAATGAGCTCTTAAATTCTGGTCTTCGCTTTTCAAGTCAATACCAATGTTAATTAAACATCAACCACCCAGATTTCCAGTTTGGAAGGCAAGGAGGCAAGCCACCTCTCTCTGGAGTTCTCAGGGACTAATGGAGGCTCTCCTGGCCTTGTCTTCCGGCCACCTGGCTCAGTCCCTGCCCTTCCCTCCTCAAAACCGCAGGTGCTTCCCACAACTTCTTGGCCACCTTCAGCCCACAGTGGTCCCCTGTGTGAAGGGAAATGTGGGTGGCAACATTTTTGGAAAGACATCGGCAGCAAGGGGAGTGGGTAGGGTCCTAATGCTTTTTGCACAGACCCTTGAGGGAACTGTGAAAGGAAAATAAATCTTGGGGCCCCAAAATCACTAAGCTAAAGGGAAAGTCAAGCTGGGAACTGCTTAGGGTAAACCTGCTTCCCATTCTATTCAAAGTCCCCCCTTTTGCTCTCTGAGATACATGCATTGCCTCCTTTAGAGAGGCTCATCAGAAACTCAAAAGAATGCTACCATTTGTCTCCTATCTACCTGTGACCAGAAGCCCTCTCCCTGCTTCGAGTTGTCCTGACTTTCCGGGACAGAACCAATGTTCATCTTACATATGTTGATCGATGTCTCATGTCTCCCTAAAATGCATAAAACCAAGCTATGCCCTGACCACCTCGGGCACATGTCATCAGGACCTCCTGAGGCTGTGTCCTGGGCGCGCGTCCTCAACTTCGGCAAAATAAACTTCCTCAATTAACTGAGACCTGTCTCAGATATTTTGGGTTCACAGAACCACAGGCCACCTGGCCCTGTGCTGCCCACCTGCACCCGCTGGGCCTTCGGCTGATGAGAGGAGTGTGAGGGCCAGGGTGGCTTCATCTGCCGGGAGCCTTTCTAGGTCAGCTCCTCTCCCCCAGCCCAGGGATAGGTCCTCAAGTCCCCGGCACAGTGACTCTCATTCTCTGGCTGAATACCCCGCCCTTAATACCCGCACCCGCACGCCACATGCCCAGCGGCAGCTTCTGTTGCAGAGAGTCCGGCGAAGGGAGCTCAGGGAAGCTCCAGGAACCTGAGAGCCTTAGGAGGCCCTGGGTGTCAACGTTGCCTGATTTTCTCATTTCATCTCTTACAAGCTTTCAGGACGCTAACATGATTAAGTTCTCCACACAATTTATTAGCATCATGTTGGAAATCCAGTAGTATATTATACTGTCTGAGTAATCCAATTAGCAAAATGTATTTATTTAACAGGAATATCAGCCGCATGTGATCCCACACCATGTCCCTGCCCAGCCTTCTCCACTCTTGACACATGTCCCCCATGGAAAGGATCTTCTGTGCAGGCAGGAGACAATGAGGGAGGGTGAGGCAGCCCAGGACCCACGGCGTGCGGTGGGGAGAGAGTGGTGTGGGTGGCCGGGTCACCCCCTTGAACTGGGATCGGATGAGCCACGCTGAGTTGCAGGTGTTCGGTTCTGAGGCAGGATGTTCCCGTGGGAAGTGTGAGTCCACACAGCACTAGGTGTAAATTCCGGCTTTGCCCTGGCTTCTCACTCTGTGAATCCTGGGCAGGCTCTTGAAAGTTTCTGCACCCAGTTTCCTTATTATCTGTGAAATGGAGACAAAATCCCCTCCTTGCAAGCCAGGCCAGTTCTGAGGATGGGGGGTTGGGGGGTGGATGTGACTTTTCTCTGCCCGTCGTCAGGTCCCACTGGTTCTGAGGACCGGTGCCTGCTCTGGTCTTACCTCCTCCTGGGAGCCTTCCAGGTGCTGTCACACCCTCCCCTTCCTTTTCTGCATCCTTAGATGGAGAGTGCGTGCCCTGCAGGAGGGGCCCACCCCAGCTGGCCCTGAGACGGAACAGGGACTTCCTTAGGGCCTGGTGCCACCCCCACCCCACCCCAAGCATAGAAATAAAAGAAAATCTTGAATTCCTTCCCAGGAAATTCCAGGCACTCCACTAGTCTTAAGGAGTAAATGAGCAATTGGATAAGCAAGAAGTTGCTTTTCAGAAACCTGGACCTCACCAGAGGGAGAATGCTAACTGCTGGCAGGTGGACCTCAGATATGAGGGAACCGAGGACTGCACTCTGATGGCCATTCTGGATTCAAAATGTCTTCCTAGGGGGTCTGGAGAGTCACACCCGTGGCCACGCCTTCACATTCCTTCCTGCTGACCCCAAATTTTTAGACAAAGCTTTGCCTCCTTAACCAATCACAAATCAAAGAATATTTGAATCAACCTATGACCTGTAAGCCCCCTCACTTCAAGATATACCACCTTTTGAGGCCAAACCAATGTATAATGTTCATGTACTGATTAATGATTTTGCCTGAAACTTCTGCTTTCCTGAAATGTACTCCCGCCTTTAAAAACCCTTGCTTGTGGCGGGGTGCTGTGGCTCATGCCTGTAATCCCAGCACTCTGGGAAGCCGAGGTGGGCAGATCACCTGAGGTCAGGAGTTTGAGATCAGCCTGGCCAACAAGGGCAAACCCCAGCTCTATAAAAAATACAAAAATTAGCCAGACATGGTGGTGCATGCCTGTAGTCCGAGCTACTTAGGAGGCTGAGGCAGGAGAATTGCTTTAACCCAAGAGGCAAAAGTTGCAGTGCGCTGTCATCTCACCACTGAACTCCAGCCTGGGCGACAGAGTGAGACACAACAACAAGAAAAAACAAAACCGTTGCTCGTGAGCCACTGAATGCAGCGGAAGACACTGCATTCTCACTTCTAACCAGCTGCCTCTTGAGAGGCACCACCGCCGTGGCAGCACAGTCGAGCCCTCCCTTGTCATGGTCACCAGCATCCGTCCAGGCACCCGGAGGCCCCTGATGAAGGCAGATGTGGTGGGGGCTGGGAATGTCCATCACTGCCTCATCCTGCCTGCCCACCCCCAAACTGGGTGCCAGAGTCCTTCTCGTCCTGATTTCACTCATCACAGTGGTGGTCCTGCCAGGTGAGCACCCTCAGCCATTCTCCCTGGAACATCACCATCAAGGCTGTGGCTGCAGGAACCTGGGCCTGCCTAGGCTAGGGGGTCCGCTCCATCTTCCAGCCAGTCCCCAGCCACCACGTCCAGGAAGCATTAGGCTGTCTTTCCAACTCCTTGTACTTGATTCTTTCATCTGCGCAGTGGGCAGGGAGAAAGACCCTTGCTTCCTACTCTTGAAATTCTTAGCAAGAATGACGGCTGTCCGGAAGGCTTTTTGTTTTTTGTTTTTTTTTGAGACAGAGTCTCCTTCTGTTGCCCAGGCTGGAGTGCAATGGCGCAATCTTGGCTCGCCATAACCTCCACCTCCCTGGTTCAAGCGATTCTCCTGCCTTAGCCACCGAGTAGTTGGGATTACAGGCACCCATTATCATGTCTGGCTAATTTTTGTATTTTTGTAGAGATGGGGTTTCAACATGTCGGCCAGGCTGGTCTTGAACTCCTGACCTCAGGTGATCCTCCCGCCTTTGTCTCTCAAAGTGCTGGGATTATAGCCATGAGCCACTGCACCTGGACCCGAAATTCTTAGTATTTTATTAAGAAGGCCTCCCCTTGTCATGGGCACTGGGCTCTGCAGGTTAGATAGCCCGTCCTGCATCCAACTTCTAATGACCCCATGCAAGCAGGTATTAGCACCCCGTTTTACAGACAGGAAACCCAGGGGCAGAGCTAGGGAGCTGCCCAAGATAACTGGGCAATGAGGGCCTCTGACCTGAGCCTGCCTTACCCCTGGGGAGATCCCCGCGCTCCCTTTCTTTCATTCTCTGGGGGGCAGAGAATGGAGGCCAGAGGTTAACGCTGTCATGTGCCAGCCCTTCTTTCAGAGTGGAAATTGAAAGGGACCTGGCAAAGTGACAAGAACCCCAGCTATGTGAGTGAATGGTGGGGGCTCTGCCGTCTCCCCCAGCCCTGTGGGTCTTTCTCTCTTTTGAGGTGCGGGGAGCCAGTGTGGCCCAGGGAGGCAGCGTGGCAATGCCTGGGGGCTGTTCTGGAGCCAGCAGGAACAGTGGACTTGGGGAGGAAAACAAAGGGGCCCCCACTCCTCTAGCTGGCACGCTCCAGGCACCCCTTACCTGTGATGGTCAGGACCTGTCCACGGCGCTGTGGTGAACGCCCCCTCTGGAGGTCCCTTCTCTCCAGACTCGGGGCCCTGGAGTTGGGGCAGACCCCTCGGGTTCCTCCTTCTCCTCTCACAGTGGAACTCTTGGTCCCCTTTGTATAACTGAGATGTCTCCACCACGCGCCCCCGACCCCCGACTAATAGCTGTAATGTTGCGCCTTCTACATTCATGACAGGTGTGCAGGGACTAGGGCTGCCTGCCTGCCAGTGGGTTCCCTGACATCACGCCCGCTCCGTGGAGCAGCACACCCTAAGGCAACTGAAATCCTAATAGGTCCCTCTAACTGCCTCCTGCATCAATCTTGACACCAGGCGCTTTCTTCTTCTTCCCCACGGCTCACCTTATAACTCTGTCATTGTCATTGATTTTGACTAAAAGAGAAAAAAACCCACTCATGCTATGACTGTTCCAAGTTAGCGAGGCAGAGAGCTCTGTGGAGCGTCGGCTGGGGGCAAGGAGCCAGGCCTGGAGGGCATCAGTCCATGCAGGATGTGGAGGTCAGCAAGGGGGGATGAAGGAGACTGGAAGGCTGATGGCAGGTGAGACCCCTGGGGGGGCCGCCTGTGCCTCTCCTTCCCTCCCTCCTCCTGCGCTCGGAAGCATCTGCCAGGCACTAGGGGGTGGGGGGAGGTGGGTGGAAGGTCCAGTTGCAAAATGCTTTCTGTGGCAGGGCCAGAACCAAACAACAAGAAAAGAGAGGCTGTGCCCCCTTCCCTGTTCCCCACCCCAGCACAGGTAGCCGGCACCTGAGCCACACCCACCTGGCTGGATTGAGAGTTCTGCAGGACCCTGGACATTGAAGGGGTTGGTGGTGAGCAACGGGGAGTGTGAGCAGCTCGGGGTGCTCTCTGAGACCCCTGCCAAGCAAAGGCTCACTCTCCAAGAAGTGGGGAGCAAGCGTCCTCTCCTCCTACCAGGACCCACCACCAGGGTCTTTCTAACTCTGAGGAGGAGAGAGGAGGGGAAAGAAAGGGCAAAGAGAAAAGGGGAATGAAGGCGAGGGCCCAGGATGGGAAGGGAA
Source organism: Nomascus leucogenys (assembly GCF_006542625.1). Taxonomy (NCBI): domain Eukaryota; kingdom Metazoa; phylum Chordata; class Mammalia; order Primates; family Hylobatidae; genus Nomascus; species Nomascus leucogenys. The sequence goes on from NC_044394.1 coordinate 88,912,933, forward strand.
GGGAGGGAAAGAAAGAGTGGGGAGGGCCTGCTGGAGTGAGGGGCACCTACTGGAGTGGGGGGGCCTGCTGAGTGGGGAGGGCCTGCTGGAGTGGGGGGGGCCTGCTGGAGTGGTGGGGGCCTGCTGGAGTGGGGGAGCTGCTGGAGCTGTGGGGGCCTGCTGAGTGGGGAGGGCCTGCTGGAGTGGGGGGACCTGCTGGAGTTGGGAGAGCTGCTGGAGCTGGGGGGAATTGCGGGAGTGGGGGGCTGCTGGAGTGATGGGGGCTGCTGGAGTCGGGGGGAGCTGATGGAGTGGGGGGCGCTGCTGGAGTGGGGGGAGCTGCTGGAGTGGGGGGTGCTGCTGGAGTGGGGGAGCTGCTGGAGTGGGGGGGCCTGCTGGAGTGGGAGGGGTGGCAGTGGCCGTTCTCTTACTTTTCCCTCCACTGCGTTTTCTTTGCACCCCTGCTGCTGCCAGGCCAAGCACCTTTCTCCCAGGATTATAATTCTCATGGAGTGAACCCCCTTTCTATTTCAAGGTGTCCAGCTCTTGCTGGGCACTGCACCTTCAGCGGATCACCCAAGAGTCTGCTGAGTATCCCCCGCACAAGTCCAGAGAGAGACACAGAAGCGGGGGCTTGTCCTCAGGGACTTGAGACTCACAGACAAAGACTGGAAACCCACCAAGCCCTCATGAAATCTGGGCCACTGGCACCGTCCTCCCGTGGGGTGAGAGTAGTATCATGGGGACAAGGATGGTGCCCTGTAAATGCTGACAGATGGGGACACTGGGGATCGGGCAGTTTGGGGACAAAGGCAGACACAGGGGAGTGGCTACGTGGAGATTAAGAAGAGAAGCATGGGTGGGAGGCTGCCTCCTGGGTATCCTGCCAGTGTGCTGTTTGACCCAAGCCCAAGCCATGTGGTGGGGTCCCCAAGAAGCAGCAAGTTCAGGGTATGCTGTTCTCATGCAATCGTATTCCTCTGAATAGCAGCTTTCAGGAAACTCATGGCCAGAGGCACTTTAATTGGAATGGCTTTATAACACTTTTCACATCAGATCAAACCCTGTGATGACCAAGGCATTCCACTTTTTGGTTTGAAAAGCATATTAACAGAGGGGTGCGGGGCTGGATTCATTAGGGATGTGCAGAACTGCCCCAGTGCAGCCCGGACGGTTCTGCAGGCCCAGGGTGAAGGAATGAATTGGCTTCCTCATGTGTTTTAAATCCATCACTTGTTGGAGCAAATCAATCCCCCAGAATATTAGCATCCTTGGTGGAGTGGTAAGATCAGGTTCTGGAATGCACACTCTCGGCTCTGGATCAAGATGACCCTCACCCTGAAGAGGCGTGGCACCAAGGCCTTAGCACCCCCACTGCCCAGGGCAAGCAGCGGTGCCCACCTTTGCCTTCCGGGAGGAAAGTTCTTCATCCAGATCCGTGGCCCCAGGCTCCACCTTCCCAGGCTGCTGCAAGTTCTGCCTTGGCTCCATGCCAGAGAGTGTCACTGTGCCTGGGGCTGGGGGAGAGGAGTGAGCAGAGGAAGGCTCCTGGCAGGCGAAGCCACACTGGCCTCACTCCAGACCTCACATCCTCTCATCAGCTGAAGATTCACCAGTGCAGGTGGGCAGCACAGGGCCAGGCCATGGTTCCCTTAAGGGGGAGGGGTGGGAAATCGGGACAAGCTCCCTGAGAGCCAAGGCCTCCAACTGCGGTGGGTCAGCCGCACGCTGCCCGGGAAAGCAGGCGGTGGCCTCCCCGTTTCCCCCGAACCACAGCCGCTGACTCCACGTGACAGGGGCCATCTATGGGGCTCCTCTCAAGACCTTGCCCCAGGAGGATCCCCCTCATCTGCAGGCAGGGCCCCAGGCCCAGACCCCCAGGAAGGGGCCACCCTAACTGCCCTCCTCTAAAACCACAGCCTTGTTTTCCAGCAACCCCTGCCCCCTTCCAAAGGAACCCTTCCTCTCTCCCTTGAAGGGCCTGCGGACAGATTAAAGGCTCCTTCTCTGTTCCAGATTTTTCTCCCAGAGGAGCTGAATTTCAGCCGAATACCCATGGGCAGTTAGGGTGGCCCCTAACAGCTCTCAAGGAGCCGGTCCCGATTTCACACCCCTCCCGCTGTGGGCACTGGTAAGGAGGCATCTCACTGGTCCGCTGGCAATCCCGTGGGGAGCTGGCTCTTCTTGCGGGATTTGCTGAACCCAGGCTGGCAGAGCTCAGGTTGGCAAATCCCTGCATTGCAAAGCCAGGGCACTGAAAGGAGGCAGGGAGGGGCTGCTTCCGGGACCCAGAGTCTTGGAAGCTGTTGCCAGGCAAAAATCCACCCCTGCCGCTGCCATTGGTCCTTCTGCCTCTTCCTGGCAGAGCAAGAGTGATGCCCACACCCAGCGGGCTGGTCCATTTCATCACCCAGGCTGCCTAAGGAGGTCATGCCCACTGGCTTAGGCAGCCTCTTGGGGCCCAGTGCCATCCCGGCCAGGGCCACAAAGACAGACACAGGGGAATCAGCCACAGCTGCCTGGCCATGGCCCCCATGCCGGGGCTCCTGGGCACAGCTGCTCCGTGATTCTCCTGCTGCTTGCCTGGCTCCCTTGCCTTCTTTCTCCCCAGGGCCTCACACTTTCCCAGTGCCCGTTGCTACTGGATGGGCAGGCGGGCACCCAACTCCTGGTTCTCCTGCTGTCCTGTCTCCTGGCGTGTAGTGCTGGGCAGCCTCATGCAGCCAGGGTCTGTCTCAGGCTGCAGGGCACTGGGCACCTTTCGAGCACATCGGCCTCAGGCTCCCCAAGGGCAGGCCCCACCTGGCTTGTTCATCTGCACCTAGAGCAGCACCTGGCACACAGTAGGATCGAATAGATTAGTGATCTGAGGGGCTGTGGCACCCACACCTCCCCACAGCAGGAACTGACCTGTTTGCACCCTTCCTGCGGGAACGGAAGCCTGACTTCTGGGAAGCCCTGGAATCCTGGAAGAAGGGGCAGATCCTGGGGTGAACGGGCTGTGCAGTACAGTGGCAAACAGCAGAGAGGCGGGGGGTGGGGTGAGGGTGAGTGGCAGGGAAGTGAGGGCAGACCCTGCAGAATTCCAGAAAGGCCAGATCGGCAGTGACCCCCGTTTATCAGGCGTCCCCCTCCAACCAGGAGCTGGGACCAAACCGGCAGAGTGTCTGCAAGAGTCATCAGGGCCAGAGGCAGTGTGGCATCATGGTTAGAGCACGAGCTTTGCAAGGGATGTACATCTGGGCCCACGTCGCTGTGTGACCTCAGGGAAATCTCTCAACTCCTCTGTGTCTGTTAAATAGGAACAACAACAATCACAGCTCTCATAGAGTTACTATGAGGATTTGATCCGATGATGCAGGAGAAATGCTTAAAATAGTGTCCGGCACGTGGTAAACTTTTAATCAGTTTTAGTTAAAAGTTGCAGTGGTGATAATTATAGCAAAGGTTTGGATGGGTGGAAAACCCTCAGCAAACAAGAGGCCTGGTGTTCCACGTTGTTGTGTGAACTTGAGGCGTGTGTGTCCCTCTGGTCTCTGCCAGTTAGGGAGGGAGGAGCGGAGCCCTGACTTTGTCCTGAGATTTGTGGGGTTGAATGATGAGATGCTTTAGGCTCATGGCACGGTTCTCTTAGGCCAATTGCATTTCATCCTTGTGCCACCTCTGGGCAGTCAACTGGCCAGTGACTATGACCGTCATGTTTCTGGTAAGGAAATCCAAGGCCCAGCGAATGAAGTGAAATGGCCACGCCGCACCTTTCTGGCCAACGAGGGCAGAACCCACATTGCTAACTTCTGCCCTGAGATCCTGGGGCATTCACAGGCTGCTGGGCTTATGAGGTTGTTTGTCGATTGGTTGTTTGTTTTTTTTGTTGTTTGTTGTTTGTTTGTTTTTTTAATAAAAGGCCATGAACAGTGTTGGAAACCCAGACAATGAGTACTTCTGGGGGCAAAGCCCTACCCTAGGGAAGGGACTGTCCTGGAGTTTAAAGAGTAATGTTCTGGAATCTGCTGTTATGAACACATGATGGTCACATACTAGGGCCTGATGCATGAGACCTGACACAGTACTTTCACAGACCTTACGGCTTTGGCACCTCTCAGCCCACGTGCTTTTCATCCCGTGTATTAGTCAGGGTTCTCTAGAGGGACAGAGGTTATGGGATAGATAGATAGATATAAAGGGGAATTTATTAAATATTCGCTTACACAATCACAAATTCCCACAATGGGCTGTCTGCAAGTTTGAGGAGCAAGGAAAGCCAGTCTGAGTCTCAAAACTGAAGAACATGGAGTCTGATGTTCAAGGACAGGAAGCATCCAGCACGGGAGAAAGATGCAGACTGGGAGGCTAGGCCGGTCTCGCCTTTTCACGTTTTTCTGCCTGCTTTATATTCACTGGAAGCTGATTAGGTGGCGCCCACCAGACTGAGGGTGGGTCTGCCTTTCTCAGCCCACTGACTCAAATGTTAAACTCCTTTGGCAACACCCTCCCAGACACACCCAGGACTGATACTTTGCATCCTTCAGTCCAATCAAGCTGACACTCAGTATCAACCATCACATCCCACTTGGCAAATAGTCTCAGAAACAGCAAGGTTGTAAAGTCAGGACCTGAACCCAGATCTTCAGGTTCTGAGCCCAAAGGCACCCTCTCCGAGAAGTGCTAGAAGTGTCCTATGACCTGACTAGGTGCCCAGGATCATCGAACTTCTGCTCTTCTGGAGAGGAAACTGAGGTAGGAGCCATGTCCTGTTTTCCGGGGAAACCTCATCGTTGACCTGCCACAGCCCAGGGCCTGCTGGGAAAATCTCTCTCAGGTACAGACCACCCCCCGACGTTGTTCTAAAAAGGGAGCTATCTACCGGAGGAATATTCCCCAGGAATAATTGCTAAAAGGCCTAATTTTGGAGATAACCACTATTATAAATGTCTCATTACTTTAATTAAAGTCTCATCCATCACGGATGCGCTGTTCCCTGAAGCACAAGGGGCTAATGCGGCAGCAGCCAGTGTGAGAGGCCGAGCGTGTGTTCACACAGCAGCCTCCTCCCAGCCTCCTGTGTCAGATGCTGGCAGCCCTGCCATCCCACCCACCAATGCTCCATTTCCTCCTCCGTGGCCCAAATACCGCGTGCCCTTTCAAACACCCTTCTCTGCTCCGACTGCCCAAGCATGATGTTTCCCGTCCCCGAGCGGGAGACTCAGCAAAAGCTGGCATTTGACAAACCAGAGTGCGATGGGGCCCATCAGAAGCAGAGGACGCCCAACAGCTGGTGTCTCGGGAGAAAGGTGGCAGGCCCCAAACACGGATTTGTGTATCAGGATATTGGAGGCTGTGTCTGCCACCCTGGGGGTTATCATGCCCAACCTCAGTGGATTGAACTCACTGTGTGCAAAGCCCTTGATGTATGGTGTCCCGTTCAGTCCCACGACAGCTCTGTGAGGTTGTGCAGTTGACGCTTGGACAATGTGGGGATTGGAGTGCTGACCCCACACAACCGAAAATCTGGGTATAACTTCCGACTCCTCAAAAATGTAAGTGCTAAGAGCCTCCTGTTGACCAGAAGCCTTACTGATAGCACCAAGAGTTAATACACATATTTTGCATGTTATATGTATGATATGCTGTAATCATACAATCAAATAAGCTACAGAAAAGAAAATGGTATTAAGAAAATCACAAGGAGGCCAGGCGCAGTGGCTCATGCCTGTAATCCCAGCACTTTGGGAGGCTGGGGGTGGGGGATCACCAGGCTAGTCAGGAGTTCGAGACCAGCCTGGGCAACATGGTGAAACCCCATCTCTACTAAAAATACAAAAATTAGCTGGGTATGGTGGTGGGCGCCGGTAATCCCAGCTATCTGGGAGACTGAAGCAGGAGAATCGCTTGAACCTGGGAGGCAGAGGTTGCAGTGAGCCGAGATCACGCCACTGCTCTCCAGCCTGGGTGACAGAGTGAGACTCCATCACAAAAAAAAAAAAAAAAAAAAAAAGAAAATCGTAAGGAAGAGAAGGTATATTTAGTACTCATTAAGTGGAAGTGGATCATCATAAAGATCTTCATCTTCCTTGTCTTCACGTTGAGGAGGCCAAGCAGGAGGAGGAGGAGGAGTTGGTCTTACTGTCTCAGGGGTGACAGAGGCAGAAAATCCCAGTATAAGGGAACTCTTGCAATTCAAACTCTAATTGTTCTACTCAACTGCATAATCACTGCTGCTTTACCAGATCAGGAAACTGAAGGTCTGCCAGGAAGGGTGGACCTGCCGAGATCACTCAGCACATCAGTGGCCCGGAGGCAGGCTTTGAGGTCTGCGCATCTGACTCCAGAATCTGACACCCAAACTGTGAGGCCAGAGGTGCCATTCACCCAGGTGAGGGGTGGAGGCTGGGTAAATCTCGGCCAGAAGAGGGCCTGAAGGGCAAGGCCAAGAAGCGAGGAGAAGCACAGAGCTGGCCTTTGCTGGAGAGGGGTTGGGGAGAGTGGAGACTGGGAACCCGTAGCTGGGACTGGCTGGAGACAGCCCAGACTCTGGGTTGGGCAGGGGGATCCTGGTGGGAAGAGGAAAAGGGAAGTGAGGCGGGCAGGGTGGTCCCTGGAGATGCAGCAAAATCCGATGTGGCCCCAGGTGGCAGGGCCCAGCCAGAGAGCTGCCTTCCAGGACGAGAGGACTGAAGCACTGGGCAGGACTCCAGCCTCCTACCCTACAGGAGGCAGGGGGTGAGGATAGACACAGGGAGAGATAGGAGGAGATTCCGTGGGTGGAAGGAGACTGAGTCACATGGGATAAGAGGAGAGGGATCGGAGATTCCAGCAGGCTCAGACACAGCGGCTGACCAAGCCCTGCAAACTTGGGCTGGGAGGGGCCGGGCTGCTGTGGGAGGGTTGAGGGCAGACAGCCGCCTCATCTGGAGGGCCTGGGAACAGGGAGACGGGGGCAGGAAGGGGAATGCCTTGGGTCGCCTGGTAGAACAAAGCCCTGGGGGACCTTGGACAGGCCTGGGATGGGCAGGTGGCTTGCAACACAGGGAATAACGTTCTCCAGGAACTCAGCAGTCTGGGATCAGAGTTAGGTCCAGGGACAGGAGAGGAACCAGCATGTGCTGGGTGGCTCCTAGCACCCGCGCATTTTATACACATGACCTTATTTAAAACTACATGACATGTGACATTTCATTGTCACAGCAGCCTTGGAAGGTAGACCTCATTATTCCCTTTCCTTGAGGTAGGACCTGGAGGCTCAGAGAGGTTAAGTGACTTGCCTGAGGCCACACAGGAGCCAGGACTGGAGCAGGAGCCTGTCTGCCCTCCCTTTGCCCTTGAGGCCCTGAGGCTTGGTTGGGATTAGCCTGTAACGGAGCCTGCGAGGAGAAAGATGTTTGCAGGGAGGGAAGACCCTGAATCCTGGGGATTGGGGCATGTTGGGTGGGGCTGCCCAGGCTGGAGCTCCCCTGGAGGCTGCCCATCCCACCCCATTCTCGTTCCTAGTCCCATTCCATTCTGGGGGCATCTCGTGCCCAAGATCTCACTGCAAGGAAGAGGCAGAGGTGGGACCAGGACCCACATCGCCAGACCCCAGGGTCACCTTGGGGTTACCTGTGCCAGCCCTCAGGCACCCTGAGTGAAGAGACCATGTGCAAAGAAGAAAGAGCCTCAGATATGAGGGCCAGCACTTGGGGTGGGTCCAGGGAGGCGCGGGCTGCGTTCTGCTGTGTCAGCCCCCAGGCCGAGGCCGTCTGTCTCCTCAGGCCCCTGAGAGGGCCCCTGAGAGGGTGCCCGGTCCTGTCCCCAGCTCAGCAGACGTCTCCATCTCTCTGTGCCCTGTTAGGGTCCCCTTTAGCCTCAGGAGAAACTCCTGACCCCTTGACCTTGGCTTGCCCTGGAGTCCAGCCGTCTTTCTCCATCTCTTGACTCCATTTGAGACCCCCCACAAGCACCCGACATGTGCCAGGCTCTGCCGAGAGAAGCCCTCACAACAGACCTGGGAGTCTGGGACCCTGTTTTGCAATGAGGAACCCCAGGCTGGGGAGATCGGGGAACCTACTGTCAGTCATGCAGCTGCTAAGGGGTGCAGCCGGGGCTCAGCTCTCATCTCACCAGGGCATCATCCCACCTTCACTCGTCCCAGCCAGAACCGGCTTGCACTCAGTGCCTCCACAGGGAGTGTGATGGACGTTTGGGTCCCGCTGTGGTGGGCCGGGCTCCCTTCCTGACATCGGAGGCGCCCGATGCCGGGAGCCTCCGCACAGGGGAAGACCCCAGCCTCTGCCTTGCTCAGGGCTCACTCTGTCTTAAGTGGCTACAAGAGATGCCATTTCCCGCCACGGAATCTGGCTCCATCCAACTGTCCCTGCAAACAGCCCAGCAGCTCAGCCCCTCCACACGCAGAGGGAAGTCACCAGGGAAGGCAGTGAGCAGGGATTTCTTTCTTTTTTTCCTGTCCGGGGGTTAAACATCCCAGTTTGAGGTAAAACAAATTCCTTGCTGAAGCTCATCACCTCCAGCTGGGCCTTGGGAAGGCCCATTTCTTCTGATCATTTAGCACTGAGTCATGCTGACGAGGTGCCTGGGCTGAGCCGTCCCACGCTTGCTGAAGGCTGGTCTCAGGGGACGGAGACTGGCAGGCTGGGGCAGGCTCTGGAGGGTCGGCTGCAGCCGGGGGTGGGCTGGGGGAAGCCCTCCCTCCCTGCATCATCAGAGGACGCAGTGGGGGTGCCGTCCTCAGTCCTTCAGGGTCTGCGTCAGAGGACAGAAGAAATTCTCCCTGGGCCTCTGCCTGGGGCCCACAGTGAGTAGGCGAGGTGAGAATCAGACCAGGAGAGGCCACCATGGGCTTGAGAACCCTGGGGCTGGGAAGACTGCTGCCCTGACCCCAGACAGGAGGAGGCGTCCAACACTCCCTCGGAGAAGTGGGTGCCCAGGGATCCACTTATCCAGGTTCACGGTGATCCTGCCAACCTGGGCATCATCCAGCCCAACGTGCCCAGCAGGCCTATTGCCCCCAGCGCCACATCCAGCCCCTCCTGCTGCAGTCTCCGCCTGCATCACCAAGTCAGCTGTCAGTCAGGGACTGCTTGGCTCTAGGGATTCCTTGGTTCCGGAACGTGGGGAAAGGAAAGGAGAGGAGGAGAAGGGACAGAGGGAGGGAGGTAAGGATGAGAGAGAAGAGGGGAGAGAGAGAAAGAGAGGCAGTGCAAAAGAGGAAGAGAGGAAGACGGGGGAGGGGGGAGAGAGAGAGAGGGCACACGTCTCCTGTGTGGGTGACATGACGTCTTACTAGGGTGTTATAATTTGAAGAGACTGGAAAGACTCTGCCTTGTTTAGGTCCCTGCCACAGAGATCCAGCCTGCCCGAAATTGCCAATTCTTTACTCCTTTGGGCAGGGCCACCGAGACCCAGCATCAAATGTAAGAGTGAGATCTGAGAAGGGCATTTGTTCACTAGCACCCATTAATTCGGCAACCCTGGTCACTCAGCTGAGGCTCAGAAGGGCTGGGGCACTCTCAGGGAAGCTGTGGCAGGAGGCAGGCTGGCGTTAGTCATGGAACCTGTTTTGGTGACACCTATTAACCTAAAGTCTGCTGTCTTCCAGGGAATTCGTCCGGGAAACACTGGCCAAGTAAGTGGTCAAGACTTCATGAACCCCAGCTGTCACTGCCTCAGAGCACCCTATGGAGAAGCAGTGAGTGAGAAAGAGTCCAGTGCACCCCTCTCTATGTTTTGTTTTTCTGGAGATCCCTTCCCATCTGCTGCTGTGGGTTTGCGGGTCTCAGTTCTGTCCTCCAAGGCTCAGGCCATGCTCCCAGCTCCGCAAAAATCCCCTGATTTCCTCCCTGTCCTTGTTGGAGATCAACTCTTCAGCCACCAAGAAGATGCCCACAGCTGTGGTGTGTGCCTCCCCTCCCCGGGCCCACGGTATAGACAGGTTCCATCCACTTCTAGTTACTCCTAAGCTGGTCTTCCCACCACACACCGCTGGCATCTGTATCACCGGGTCCCTGTTGAATGAACTCATACTGTGCGCCAGGTGTCCTACCAAGCACTTCAAGGCACCTGCTCATTTAATTCTCACGACGGCCTTCTAAAGGGGATGTGCTATCACCCCGTTTTACAGATGAGGAAACAGCTCCCACCATTCTTCTGTCAAGACACCAGCTTTGGGATCTTCCCTTAGGAATGGCTCCCTGTGCCATGGGCCCACTCCCATCTGAGCTGTGACCTTGGCCAGCACCCCCAGCCCTGCTGCCCCTGGCTGGGGACGGCCTGGACTTGGGTGGGGATGTCTGGGAATTCCAGGTGGTTTTGTCCCCTTTGGCCAGCCCTCTGGCCCTTTCACTTGCAGGCAAAGGTTTTTGCTGTTTGCTTCTTGTTCCTCTGGTGAAGGACCCTGCTTTTCCTTCCAAGTTTTCTATTTCTTCTGCTTGCGGCTCAGCAGAAAAGAGAATACAACTTCAGAGTAGCATAAAAGCTTGCTGGTTTGGTGGTGAGCTGCAGGCGTCCTGCACAGGTGTATGACCTGACCTCGACAGCTGGAAATGAGCCCCAGGGGAGCGTTTACACCTGGGAATCGGCACACACTGCAAATCAGGGCCGTTTCACTGGAGACCTGGCCATGGAACCTTCACCAGCGCACACTGTGGGGCCCTGTGCGGGTTCCTCTCCAGTTAGAGGGGACAGTCCCGCCCAGGAGCCCTTGGCTGCTGCCTTCTCCTGCCTCTGCCCAGAGCTCAGGCTGCCACACCCCGCTACAGTTAGTGTGTAGCTGGTTACACAGTCTGTACTGCTCTCAATCGGCTTCTTGAGATTACTCAACTCCTGGCCAACACCAGAACTTATTTTTTAAATAAATACTTGCAAACTGAAACAAAGCAAGGTCCCTGCACGGAGCCAGGTGGTGTGATTTCTCTACACAGCGAACAGGAGGCGGATGCCAGTCAGCATCACCACTTACAACATCCGGCCCTGCATTGCTCTGATCTGTCTCTCTCCCCCAGGCCAGCCTTCCAGGGTTCCTGGAAGTGCGCGTGTGTATGGCAGGAGGGTGGGGTCCCAATGTGTTCAAAGACCTTCGGAACTCGTCGTGCTTGAGTTAAGTCCTCTGCAAGTCAGAGCCAGCGGTGCGGAGCAATGCTGCCGACTCTTCATTGACATAGTTGCATTAAAGATTCAGGATATAAATTTGAGCAGGGATTAACCATTCCTAGAACAAACAGCCCTGGCTGGCGCTCCTCCCTCCACACACAGCCCACTGCATTATCCAAGTGCAAACAGGTACGGAGCCTGCCATTTTCTCTCTTCTCTCTCTATCTCCTTCCTCCAGGCAAACGATGGTCCAAGAACAGAACCCAGAGGTGAGGGACCTCCAGCTTGAGTTGGAGGGAAGGCAGCCGGTGATGGTTCATTTTATGTGTCAGTTTGTCCTGGCCGAGGAGTGCGCAGCAGGGAACGCGTGCCTTTCCGGGTGCATCTGTGAGGGTGGTGGGTGGGCTGGAGGAAGCAGTTCCGCCCCCACCAGTGTGGATGGGCATCATCCAATCTGCTGTGGGCCCGGGCGGAACAAAAACGAAATGGAAGGGCGGATTCTCTCTCTCTCTGTCCCTGAGCTGGGACATCGATTTTTCCCCTGACCTTGGACATCGGCACTTTTGGTTCTTGGGCCTTTGGACCTGGACTAAGTCACACCACCAGCTTCCCTGGTTCTCGGGCTTGCAGATGGCAGATCATGGAACTCTTGGCCTCCATAATTGCATGAGCCAATTTCCATAAGAAGTCTGTCTATCTATCTATCTATCTATCATCTATCTATCTATCTATCATCTATCTAATCTATCTATCTATCTATCTATCATCTATCTATCATCTGCCTGTCGGCCTGCCTGTCTGCCTATCTATCCCCTTGTCTGGCTATCTATCTGCCTATCATCTATCTATCATCTATCTGTGTGTCTATCTCTCTATCTGCCTATCTATCATCATCTATCTGTCTAGCTATCTATGTATCTATCATTTACCTGCCTGTCTGCTTATCTGGCTGTCTGTCTGTCTACCATCTATCTATCTAACCACTTGTCTATCTGCCTTTCTATTATCTATCTATCTATCTATCTACTTATCTATTATCTGTCTGCCTATCTCTATCTGCCTATCTATTATCTATCTATCTATATCTAATCTATCTATCTATATCTAATCTATCTATCTATATCTAATCTATCTATCTATATCTAATCTATCTATCTATATCTAATCTATCTATCTATATCTAATCTATCTATCTATATCTAATCTATCTATCTATCTATCTATCTATCTATCTATCTATCTATCTATCATCTATCCATCCATCCATCTATCCTATTGGTTCTGTTTCTCTGGAGAACCCTTGACTAATACAGAGCCCAAGTGTTGGATGAACAACGGGGGATCCTGACACTCCTTCTGGAGTAGACAGCGGCTGGGTGAAGCCCTTGTCATGTTTCCCTTTTGTTCCTTAAACTTGACAAAGGCACAACTCGGCCCCATATAACCCTTGACTCAACAACAGCAGATTTCGAAAGCTAAGAACCAGCCAGAGATGAGGCTCAGTTGCCCCCACAGGCCTCTTTCCTTTAGATAGATGAGTCCAAGAGATGACAGACTGGCCTGGGGGATCCTGGGAAATACAGATGAATGAGAGGGACAAAAGAGAGACAATCACGTTGGCTCCATCCTGTGGAAGACCAGGAAGAGTGCTCCTAACCAAGGACATTCGAGTGCACTTTAGGGGAGTCGGGATCCTCCACGAACAGAAGTGCGGCACATTCACCCACCTTCAGGGGTCCCGGCAGGTACAGGTGGGTGAGCCTGGGCTCACCTGGAGAATGCCTTCGTGCAGCAGGGCAGCGACTGCTTAGCCCGGGGACTGCTGCCACGTGGAAGAGGGAGACTGCAGAGTACCCGGTTTCTCTAGAGGAGCCAGACATAGAGATTTTTATGTGAAAGCTTGATTTTTAAATGTTAGAATCCAAATTTTAAAATCAAAAACATGATATAGGCCAAACAAAACTGTTTGTGGGCTGGCTTCTCCTTCCTTCCCCAGGTGCTTTGCAACCTTTGCTCTAAATCTTGAGCAACTGGTGGGAGAGAACCTGTTCCAGGCTTTCTGCTTTCAGTTTCTCGAGACGTGTTTCTTCCTGGAGCTGCTGCCATCCGGGGTAATTTGATTATGCTTTTCTCTTGCTGCCTTTGATCCGCTGAGGTTGCCAGGCATAGTTACTATTTTATTTGCAGGCTCTGATGATGGGAGAATGATTCTGAAAGCTGTAGCCTGAAGACAGAAACTCCCTCTGGGCTGTTGTCAAGTCAATTTCCACGGTCTCCAGGGCTGAAGTGGGAAACACTGCATGGAAACAGAGATGCTGTGGAGGGAGAGGTCCCCACATGTTCTCAGGGCCTCCTTGGGCTGGAATTATCTGCTCCCATTTGCTGACATTAAGCTGCCAAAGCCAGGAATTAGCTGTCTCAAGTGGGTGCTGTCACCCATCCATCCAGCCACTCATGTATCCTCCCACCCACCCATCTATCCATCCATCTATCCATCCATCATCTAACTTCCCATTTGCACATCCATCTATCCATCCATCCTTCCTTCCATCCATCCATCTATCCATCCATCCATCCATCTACCCATCCAACTTCCCATCTACTCATCCATCCATGCACCCATCCATCTAAGTTCCCATCTGCACATCTATCCATCCCTCCATCTGCCCATCTGCACATTCATCCATCCACGCATACATGCATGCCACAAATATTTCCTGGGTATTGGTCATGTGTTAGGGCTGTGCTGGGTGCTGGACTAATAATGATGAGTGGACAATAGTCTTTGCCCTCACAGAGATTGCATTCTTGCTCCCATCACTCTAATGCACACGGCCAGCCTGCAGCAAGTGGGAGGAGGCTGAGGAATCCTGTCCACCTTTTGGGATGGCAGACCGTGGAGAAGCCTTCACCAGAGCAAGAGGCACATATGCTGGGTTCTTATGTTTTTGGCCAGAGAGGGAAGGAGGAGAAGGCATTTCTGGAGAGCGCAATAGCATGAGAGAGAGGGAGGGACCCGCCCCCAGGCCCACTGCAGACTCTAGGTGAGGAAGTAAGTGGGGACACAGAAGGGCGTCTTTCCTGCTCCTCTGGGCGTGACACTGACAGGGCCAGGTGTGTCTCGTCTTTGATGCAGAAAATGTCCCTGTAGGTAGCAAGCTGAACTGGCAATGGAAGAAAGCAAACTTCAGCAATGGATGGACAATGGGAAGATGAGCTCCCTCAGAGCAGGTTATGAAAAAGGTTATATAATGAGTATTGCTGGATGGAGATTCCCCCTTTCAGACTGAGCTGAAGCTTTTCACTCCTTTCAGCCAAAGCCCAAGACAATTACTTGCTCGCACAACACTTTGAGGTAAATACATCCTACAGATGAGAACACAGATGCTCAGAGAGGTTTAGTGACTGGTCTGAAACCACACAGGCCTGTCCACCCTCAAGCCCATAGTCTTTCTCTGATACTATTGGGCCTCGCCAGGGCATCATTGTCTAGGACAAACTCAGAGGAGGTCCAGGTTTCAGGCTCAGGATGGCCCTTTGGAACGGATAGCAAGCATTCTCTGTCCCCAAGTGGGGCTATGTGCTCGCTCACTGGGATAGAATCCTTAGCACATCCTATTATTTCTCTTGGGTCTTCCCAGGGTCTGTGTGCACAGACACCTGCAGACTTTGGAAATCCACACCTCTCCTTAAATGCACACTTCTCTGATTGCAGTGTGGGAGATTGGCACCTTCTCTCCCCACAACCCCTCCAGCACCCCCAGCTCCTTCCCTACCCCAACCTCTCCCGGCATGGGTTCTTGGAACAGAGTTAGAAAATCATGGGGCTTAGCTAATCTCACAGGCCCCTCCAGCATTCTAAGATCTGTTCTTCATTCACTTGTTTGACCACTTCACCTGCCTCGTGCCAGATGCCGAGCCAGGAGCCGCGCGAGGGGCAGCCCCCAGGCACTGGGTGCTTACGGTCTGGCGGACTTCTTACACCATTCGATCACTGCAAGGCTCTTATCTGTTTTTCCTTTTTGCTGACGGGCTCCCTTTGCATGTAATTATTTTGCTGGGCTGCTGTTAATGACGTGTCCACTCCACTTAGTCTGCTCATCAGTATCTCTGGGCATGCGTGGGTTCCTGGTTGCGGTGGTTGTTTCGTTCCTCTGAAGGTCTCTCCATCATCAGCAAATCTGTTCTCTGCTCATGATTGACAGTGCCTGAGCCCTGCTCACCTGGGCTTAGCGCAGGGCTCCTGGCAGATCCAATTTCAAGAGACTGGTGATGCTTCCATGTAAAAGAGAAGAGGGTGGGGAGAGGGAGGCGGCTGGCTGATTGTTTACGAATTGCTCTGTGCGTCTCCACTTTCTTTTCTGTACTGTCCTCAAAGCCATGGAAGACGGCACTCTGTCCTGTCTGTGGTCAGCAGAGAGGATGCAATGAACCAAAGTTGAAGAATTGCAGGGAGAAGGAGGGACGGAGCCATACCACAACATTCTTCCTCTGCAGACTTTTTTGGAAAAGGTAGAAACTAGGTCTTCTGGTTTGCTGTTTCCCGGAGGCGAGCTGTGGGGTGGGGGGTGGCTGTTGCAATTCTCCATGCACAAGAATTCCCTGGACTGGAGTTTTATTCTCTGTTCCCTGTTGTCTTAACTTATGACCTTGACCACGTCTCTAGGCCTCAGTTTACTTGCCTATAAAATGGAAGAATTTGACTAGATCAGGGGTCGGTGAGCTTTTTCTGTAGAGTAAGATAATAAATATTTCAGCCAGGAAATCTCTGTGGCAACTTCTCGCCTCTGCCGCTTCACAGCACATCAGCTAGAGACAATCTGTACATGAATGGGTGCGGCTGTGTTCCAAAAAATCTTTATTTACAAAAGCAAATGATGGGCCGGATTGCTGTGGTTGTTCATTTGCAGTGGAACTCTTTTACCCAATCAAATCTTGCTTGAGACTCCACTATATAGAATAGACAAAAACAAAGCTTCTCTGATTGCAGTAGGGGAGATTGGCACCTTCTCTCCCCACAACCCCTCCAGCATCCCCAGATCCTGCCCTGCCCCCATCCCCTCCCGGCATGGGTTCTTGGAACAGACTTAGAAAACCATGGGGCTTAGCTAATCTCACAGGCCTCTCCAGCATTCTAGGACCCGTTCATTCACTTGTTTGACCATTTCACCTGCCTTGTGCCAGTTGCGGAGCCAGGAGGCACAAGGGGCAGTCCTCAGGCACTGGGTACTTACAGTCTCGTGGACTTCTTATACCACTCAATTTTTTGAAAACCATTTATATGTTACTCGAAGGGGTTTATCTTAAATAAACTTGTTAAAATAGTACAAACACCATATAATCTCAATTTTGACGTTAAAAACTCGTATCCAGGACTAGCTATATGATTTTGGGGGCCAAGTGCAAAATGAAAATGTAGGTTCCCTTGTTCAAAAGTGATTACGAATTTTAGGAGCTAAGCACAGTGATGTGTCCCTGTAGTCCCAGCTCCTGTAGTCACAGGCTACTCAAGAGGCTGAGGCTTGAGTCCAGGAGTTTGAGGAGTCCAGCCTGGGCAACACCGTGAGACCACATTTCTAACATAAAATAAAATAAAATGGAAAATTTCAAGATGGTGATAGCAGAACATTAAACCCAGCTCAGGGCCCCTCTGAGCACTGAGCCCAGCATTGCCCAGGTCCATGTGCATGAAGCTGGCCCTGCATTTCTCTATAAAGATGTTTCCCAAAGTGTTAAGGGACACACTTGTGAGTGGGATAAGAGGGATTTACTTTTTTTTTTTTTTTGAGATGGAGTCTCACTCTGTCACCCAGGCTGGACTGCAGTGGTGCGATCTCGGCTCCCTGCAACCTCTGCCTCCCTAGTTCAAGTGATTCTCCTGCCTCAGCCTCCCGAGTAGCTGGGACTACAGCTGTGCGACACCACGCCTGGCTAATTTTTGTATTTTTTGTAGAGACGGGGTTTCACCATGTTGGCCAGGCCGGTCCCAAACTCCTGACCTCAGGTGATCCACCCGCCTCGGCATCCCAAAGTGCTGGGATTACAGGCGAGAGCCACCGCACCCGGCTGGGATTTACATTTTTTACATTTTCTTCTTCATGTTTTCTGTAAGTTCTAATTTCTCCACATTACATGGGTTGCTGTCATTGCAGAAGAAAAGCATCATCAATGTTCTCTCCCATACCAACAGAAACCACAGCACAGCTGCATCTGAGGCTGCGTGGGGGGCTGGTGTGGGTAGGGTGAGCCACCTTCCCTCTGGGGTTTGCCCATGGGGGACTCGCTTTTTTAGACTCCTGTCCAAGCAGGACGAAAACTGTGTTCTCCTCATTCCTCTTAGTAGAGCAGAAGCCAGGCTGGTGTCCTCATTTCTAAAAATGAAGGGAGAATAAAGAGAACTGGGCAGAGAGACTCATAAGGCCCAGATCGAGGCTGGGTCCAAAAGCAGGGTTCTGTGTCCTCGCACCCCTGGCCCAAAGGTGGCTCCATAATCACCCCCAGGCCCAGGCAGGGCTCTGTCCTCGTCGGGAGGGCTCTTTTGGAAGGAAGGTTGGGAGGAAGCAGGGTGTCCTCACCCACACGCCCATGGAACGGCTGTCGAGGGAGATGGGGGCTTGTGAGGGACACGTGCCTCACCTCTGCAGGTCTCAGCAAAAAAATTACTACGGGTTCCCCTGGAAACGTCTCTGGACACATTACACTATATAAATGTAGATCCAGGAAGCATGTCCTAATACACGGATGGGTCACTGGGAGGAATTAGAGATGCTTAGGGATGGAGCTCTAACCTTTTAAGGAAAATGTCATGCGTTCCCATACAGCGCCCTGGGGCGTGATAGGAAGAAACAGGATATTTGGGATGTGCAGAGTTGTCAGGGTTTTTGACCAGTTTGAATATCCTCTGTGGCCTCCACCTTGATTCCTGTCCCCTACTTGGGGCTCCCCAGTCCCTACCCCACCCCCAGACAGCACCCCACCTCCCCGCTAGGCTCTCCAGCCCTGACCCAGGGCCGTCTCCTCCATGGGTGCCGCCAGCTTCTTGGTGGATCCTGTACTCTCCATGCAGCCACTTCACGATGCCTCCACATCACTGCCCACCCTTCTCTGGCATGCTGGAACACGTGCTCCTCCTGTGTGGGGTTTACCTTGAGGTTCTGGCCACGAAGGATCTCCTCTTCTCCATTAATTGAGGCACTGTGATGAGTTGTTCCAATACTAGGGACCATTAGGGTGTCTAGGTGTCTCCAGACGTCTGGCCGAGGGAAGAGTGCAGTGATGGGAACACACGAGATGATAATCCACAAAATTCGACACCTGGAAGGGGTTCGAGGGACCATCTCATCCCTTTTTTTCTTATATGAAGGTAAAATTTACATAAAATAAAATGAACCATTTTAAAAGTCAACAATTTGGTGGCATTGAACACAGTCACAGTGTTGTTGAACACAGTCACGGTGCTGTTGAATGCACTCATGGTGTTGTGACGGTCACAGTGTTGTTGAACACAGTCACAGTGTTGTGACAGTCACAGTGTTGTGGAGACAGTCACAGTGTTGTGACAGTCACAGTGTTGTGGAGACAGTCACAGTGTTGTGACAGTCACAGTGTTGTTGAACACAGTCACAGAGCTGTTGAATGTGGTCACAGTGCTGTGACGGTCACAGTGTTGTTGAATGCAGTCATGGTGCTGTGACAGTCACAGTGTTATTGAACACTCTCATGGTGCTGTGACAGTCATGGTGTTATTGAACACAGTCACAGTGTTGTTGAATGCAGTCATGGTGCTGTGACAGTCATGGTGTTATTGAACACAGTCACAGTGTTGTGACAGTCACAGTGTTGTTGAATGCAGTCACGGTGTTGTGACAGTCACAGTGTTGTTGAACACAGTCACAGTGTTGTGACAGTCACGGTGTTGTTGAATGCAGTCACGGTGTTGTGACAGTCACAGTGTTATTGAACACAGTCACAGTGTTGTGACAGTCACGGTGTTATTGAACACAGTCACAGTGCTGTGACAGTCACAGTGTTGTTGAGCACAGTCACAGTGTTGTGACAGTCACAGTGTTGTTGAACACAGTCACAGTGTTGTGACAGTCACAGTGTTGTTGAATGCAGTCACGGTGTTGTGACAGTCACAGTGTTGTTGAACACAGTCACAGTGTTGTGACAGTCACAGTGTTGTTGAATGCAGTCACAGTGTTGTGACAGTCACAGTGTTGTTGAACACAGTCACAGTGTTGTGACAGTCACAGTGTTGTTGAATGCAGTCACGGTGTTGTGACAGTCACAGTGTTGTTGAACACAGTCACAGTGTTGTGACAGTCACAGTGTTGTTAAATGCAGTCATGGTGCTGTGACAGTCACAGTGTTGTTGAATGCAGTCACGGTGTTGTGACAGTCACAGTGTTGTTGAACACAGTCACAGTGTTGTGACAGTCACAGTGTTGTTGAATGCAGTCATGGTGCTGTGACAGTCACAGTGTTGTTGAATGCAGTCACGGTGTTGTGACAGTCACAGTGTTGTTGAACACAGTCACAGTGTTGTGACAGTCACAGTGTTGTTGAATGCAGCAGGTGCGACAGTGGTTGTGCAGTCACGGTGTGGTAGTGTGTGAACGCAGTCACAGTGTTGTGACAGTCACAGTGTTGTTGAATGCAGTCACGGTGTTGTGACAGTCACAGTGTTGTTGAATGCAGTCATGGTGCTGTGACAGTCACAGTGTTGTTGAATGCAGTCATGGTGCTGTGACAGTCACAGTGTTGTTGAATGCAGTCACGGTGTTGTGACAGTCACAGTGTTGTTGAACACAGTCACAGTGTTGTGACAGTCACAGTGTTGTTGAATGCAGTCATGGTGCTGTGACAGTCACAGTGTTGTTGAATGCAGTCATGGTGCTGTGACAGTCATGGTGTTATTGAGCACTGTCACAGTGCTGTGACAGTCACGGTGTTATTGAACACAGTCACAGTGTTGTGACAGTCACGGTGTTGTTGAACACAGTCACAGTGTTGTGACAGTCACGGTGTTGTTGAATGCAGTCACAGTGTTGTGACAGTCACAGTGTTGTTGAATGCAGTCATGGTGCTGTGACAGTCACAGTGTTGTTGAATGCAGTCACGGTGTTGTGACAGTCACAGTGTTGTTGAAGACAGTCACAGTGTTGTGACAGTCACAGTGTTGTTGAATGCAGTCATGGTGCTGTGACAGTCATGGTGTTATTGAGCACTGTCACAGTGCTGTGACAGTCACGGTGTTATTGAACACAGTCACAGTGTTGTGACAGTCACAGTGTTGTTGAATGCAGTCACAGTGTTGTGACAGTCACAGTGTTGTTGAACACAGTCACAGTGTTGTGACAGTCACAGTGTTGTTGAATGCAGTCACGGTGTTGTGACAGTCACAGTGTTGTTGAACACAGTCACAGTGTTGTGACAGTCACAGTGTTGTTGAATGCAGTCACGGTGTTGTGACAGTCACAGTGTTGTTGAAGACAGTCACAGTGTTGTGACAGTCACAGTGTTGTTGAATGCAGTCATGGTGCTGTGACAGTCATGGTGTTATTGAGCACTGTCACAGTGCTGTGACAGTCACGGTGTTATTGAACACAGTCACAGTGTTGTGACAGTCACAGTGTTGTTGAATGCAGTCACAGTGTTGTGACAGTCACAGTGTTGTTGAACACAGTCACAGTGTTGTGACAGTCACAGTGTTGTTGAATGCAGTCACGGTGTTGTGACAGTCACAGTGTTGTTGAACACAGTCACAGTGTTGTGACAGTCACAGTGTTGTTGAATGCAGTCACGGTGTTGTGACAGTCACAGTGTTGTTGAACACAGTCACAGTGCTGTGACAGTCAGTGTTATTGAACACAGTCAGTGTTGTGCAACCACACAGCTGTCTAGTTCCAGGTCAATTCCATTGCCCCACATGGAAACCCCATAAGCCATTGGCAGTCACTTCCCATGTCCCATCCCCAGGCCTTGGCAGCCACCAATCTGCTTTCTATCTATGGATTCACCCATGCTGGACATTTCATATAAATGGAATCATGCAATATGTGGCCTTATGTGGCTGACCCCTTTCACTTAGAATACCACAATCCCTTTGTCCTACTTGCTGAGACCTAGCACGGGCGAGTGACCTGTCCCTGCTCACACAGCTTCTTATAGGGGAGAAGCCAGACCTTCTCTTCTCAGGAACAAGAGGCAACGGAGCCAGGACAGGCAGCCACAAAGTTGAAAGGAAACAGTAGATAATTCATTACATCATCTAGAAATGGAAAGCAAGGTACATACTGATAAAACCTCCACATAGACTCTGCATAGTAAACATCTCCGTCAGTGAGCATTTATTGAGTGTCCGCTGAATGCACAGCAAACCTGCCACATGGGAGGAGTTTCTCCTTTCTTAGAGCTTCTGTTTGGTTGGATTAAAGCACAGGCTTGATGTGAGACCAAAGTGGGTCTGAATGCCCCATCTCTGGTCACTGGCCATGGGGCTCCAGCCAAGTCCTCCACCTCTCCAAAGCATGCCTTCCTCATTGTTGAAGCAGATGCACCTGCAGAGGCTGCTTTTGGAGTGCTTGTGAAGGTCACACATGGCCATGCACGGCAAGGGCTGGGTACAGTGAGTGGGCTGTAAATGTCAGCCATGGGTGTCATCAGGATCCCTGTATCATCACAGTATTATGGTCTGTAAGAACCAAGCTGCGGCCAGGCACAGTGGCTCATGCCTGTAATCCCAGCACTTTGGGAGGCCGAGGTGAGCAGATCATGAGGTCAGGAGATCGAGACCATCCTGGCTAACACAGTGAAACCCTGTCTCTACTGAAAATACAAAAAAATTAGCCAGGCATGGTGGCAGGCACCTGTAGTCCCAGCTACTCGGGAGGCTGAGGCAGGAGAATGGTGTGAACCCGGGAGGCAGAGCTTGCAATGAGCTGAGATCGTGCCACTGCACTCCAGCCTGGGCGACAGAGTGAGACTCTGTCTCATAAAAAAAGAAAAAAAAAGAGAAGTTTATAAACTTAGTTATGTATTCTGGCCAATTAATGGGAGAGAGACAAAGAGAAAAGCTGAAATAGAGGAGAAAAAGGAAGGGAAAGGAGGAAGCAGAGAAAGAATGAGAGAGGAGAGTGAGGGAGAACGTTGAAGAAGGCCAGAGAAAGAAAACAATAGGCAGGGCGTGGTGGCTCACACCTGTAATCCCAGCACTTTGCGAGGCTGAGGCGAGAGGATCACCTGAGGTCAGGAGTCCAAGACCAGCCTGGCCAACATGGCAAAACCCCGTCTCTACTAAAAATATAAAAATCAGTTGGGCGTGGTGGTGGGCACCTGTAATCCCAGCTACTCAGGAGGCTGAGGCAGGAGAATCGCTTGAACCCAGGAGGCAGAGGTTGCAGTGAGCTGAGATTGCACCATTGTACTCCAGCCTGGGCGAAAAGAACGAAACTCCATCTCAAAAAAAAAAAAAAAAAAAAAGGGCCAAGCTGCTTCCTTTGGTTGCCTCCATCCTGTCGGTGGGTCCAGCCACCTGAGCGATGGAACCCCAGCACTGAGGGCAGCATGAAAAGGTGAGGTGCCACCACTGCCCTTCCCTACCCAAGCCCAGAGCCTGGAAGAAAGGAGTGTGTTGGGGGGTGGGGTCTTCCTGTTGTGGAGGGTGCCGTGTGGGAAGAGGGTGACAGCAGCAGTTTCCAGCATCGGCGTTTGTCAGCATTTCCAAGAAGGGCAGAGGAAGGCCAGGCTGAGCTTACTGATGTCCCTACCTCCTGGTCCCCGGGGGGAGCCCCTGAAATTCATCCACAGTCACCTGCTCCTCACGATCCTGCTCCTGATGGGAGAGACGGAACACCAGCCTTCCTCTGGAGACACGTTTCTCCAGACACTCAAGGACCCATATCCATGACAATAACTGCTTAAAAATGTATCTGTCTGCTACATGCCTGCAAGTGGGTGTACATCATACAGCGGCCATAAAACCAGGCATAACCCACGCACGGCCGGGACCCCAGGAGCTCCTGCTGCAGGCTGGGTGGCTTTATCTCAGCGGCTCAGAGGGAGAAACCCTGCCTTTATGTTGGGAGGAACTAGAAGAGCCTAATTTTATTTATTTTTAATCAACCATTTCAGCATGTTCCCTCTAGTCAAAGGCAGAGCTGGAGTGTGACACATGCACATTATTTATATTTAGCTTTTATTTGCCCAGGGAAGTCTTGGGAGATGTAGTATCTCGTTTGTGGGGACACCCGAGTGACAACACTCCATTACTCAGAGCCCTAAATGAGCTTTGCACAGACCCTGGGAGGGAGGGCAGGTGGACCTTCCACTGTCAGGAAGACTGAGCCTGCTGGGACCAGCTGCCTCCTGCCTTCAATGGCATTGGCTAGAGCCTTCAGCTTGGGCACTAGAAAAATACAAGGTAGATTCTTCCCTACAGCCTGCAGTTGGGAACCCTGTGTGTGTAGCTGGCCTGCCTTCCTGACAGGGTGGTCTTTGCTGCTCAGCCTCTCCTGGCCTCACCTGGGAGCCTGGTCCAGTCCACTACTCCTGTTTGCAGATGTCAAGAGGCTGGCTGCCCCTCCTTGGGTCAGCTGCAGGACCTCTGTCCCCCACCACGTGGTTACCGCCTCCCACCCTGAGTGGGACTCCAGGATACCACTCTATCCTTCACTCATCTTATTTTCTGGGGGAGGCGCAGGTTGATGGTTTCTGAGCCAGAAGCAGCAAGGAAGGGGAGGGCCTGGAAACGAGGTGGTTTTTTGTGATTCCTGCAAACTACAAACAGCCAGAAGCTTCTACAGCCAATGTCCCTTGTCTCTCGCCTCTGTGGGCTTGGGAACACCTGAGCATGGTGGACTGCGGAGGGTGGAGGTGGGAGGATTGAAATTCACTGGGGTCATGCGGAAAGGAAGGGAGAAGTGGCTCATTTGAGCTCAAACGTCCTTCCCGTCCCTCTGTTTGGTAAAGTGAGGCCTGAGTGCCGGGCAAGTGACCAGATCCAATATTCATTAGCGCTCTGAGAGATGCATGGAGACACCTCATTATGGGGTGCTTCACCTCCACCCCCCCACCCACAGCTGCCTTCTTGCTTTGGGTTGCCCCCTTCTTCTCTCTGGGGTTCTAGTCCATTTGTGCAGGGAGGGGTGTCTGGGGATGGGGGTCTGTGAGTGGTGTGGGGTGGTGCATGCTGTCTCTGACTGTCCTTCGTGCCAGGGACATTGTGTGTTCCCGAGGGGACACTGGTGTTCCCAGGAAGCAGGAAGAATTCACCTCGGTGATGCAGCCTGTGGCTCTGGTGGGGACAGGGGAGGGCTGAGCTAAGGAAGGGCTGGTGCCAAGGCTGGGGTGTGCTGGGCTTCCCTCTGCCTTCCCAACCTCATAGCTCCTCTCCTGGAAAAGTGGGAATTCACCCGTGGGCTCCTGGGCAGCCTGCTACGGGCTCAGGGCTACAGTGTGGGTGCCAGGCAACCCATAGTTTCTGCTGGAAAGACCCTCTCTGGCTCACAAGGTGCTCCCTGGTAGGCTGTACCTGAGAGCTATCCTAGGCCATGGACACCCAGAACCCCGATGTGTCAGCCCCCACTCATTTCCTGGCTGTTGCTTTGAGTCCAATGGCTCATCTCTGGAGTGACCCCACTGACCACACTCACAGATTGACATCAAACAGCAGAGGTCAGTTCTCCATCTGCAATGTGGAGAACAACTTGGCAGACCCGCTGCCTATGTGAGCTGATCTGGACTCTTTCCCTGTAGGCCAGCTCCACGGACCATTGGCTAGCATGGCTAACGTAAACTAAGCACCACTCATACGCCATGTATATTAGTTACCTATTGCTGTATAACAAATTACCCCAAAACGTAGTGGCTTAAAATAGGAAACGTTGGTTATCTCACAAAGCTTCTGAGGTCTTGGGAATCTGAGCACGGCTTTACTGGGTGGTTGTGGCTGAGTCCTTCATGAGGTTCCAGTCCTGCCGTCAGCCAGGGCCACCGCCTCTACAGGTTGAACAGGGGCAGAAGAATCTGCATCTACAGTGGCTCCCTCACTTTGCCGTCGGTTGGGGGCCTTTGTTCATCGCCATGTGGCCCTCCCCATAGGGCTGCTTGAGCGTCCTCACGGCATGGCAGCCGACTTTCCCTGAGCACGTGAAGAAGAACACAAGGAAGAAGCCACCCGGCCTTTTATGACCTGGTTTTGCAAGTGGCATTGTTATGTCTGCAATATTTCATTCATTCGAAGGGAGTCACAAGTTCTGCCCGCCTTCAAGAAGAGAAAAATTAAATTCCACCTCTTAAAGAAAGGAGAATCAAAGAATGTAAGAACATATTTAAAAACTACCACACTAGGCGTAAGGTTAGGTGCTTAACATGTGTTGCCTCATTTAATCCTCAGGACAACTCCCATCTTACAGACGAGGAAACCAAAGCTCAGAATGGTTACAGGAGGTGTCCTTGTTCACACAGCTGCTTAATTGCAATCAGGATTTGGAGTCAGATCGTGTAGACCAATGCTGCTCAACAGAACTTTCTACAGTGGCGGAATAGTTCTGGGTGTGCTGTCCAACGTGGTAGCCCCTGGCCACGTATGACCGCTGAGCACTTGAAGTGTAGCTATTCAATGTCATCCCAGTCAAAGACCACCAGGAATGCACTTGCAGTTGAACGAGCTGAGTTATTATTGGCTGCAGTGAGGGAGAACGTGTACCATGTGGAACTACAGGGTGTCACAGGGAGGGAGTGCCAGAGAGGACCTATTCTAGGATGTGGTCTTTGGCTAACTTTGAGGAGGGTCTGAGGAGTCAGGAGCTCACTCCAGATTCGATGCCGTCGAAGGGCAAGGGCAAAATCACATGCGGCCTTGCTCTGTCTCATTTCACTGTGGTTTCAGAGCAGCGTTGTCTGAGTGGGGAGCGAACAGAACAGGACTCCCGAGTGAGGCCCAGGCCAGCTTGCAGACGCCAGGGCTGCCCTTATTTCTCCTTCTCACTAGTGAGACTGAGGCGCTGGGTTTTTAATTGAGGACTTTGGATTCGAGTTATAAAGTAACTCAAATGGCTGGTGGCTACTTTATCAGATAGCTCAAGCGTGGATCTCACACACACGCCCCTAGCCACTGCACCATGCTGCCTCTCCATGCGCCAGGGTCTGCAGGTGCCAGGCCAGAGCTCATGGCTTCAGGGCCGGGGGTGGGAGGCAGGACCTGGAGAGAGGTGGAGTGAACTGGGCACCGCAGCCTCCCTTCGTGGGAAGCTTGGGGCCAGTGGGCAGCAGAGCCTTCAGCTGGAGAGAAGCTAAAGACCTGGGGGATCTAACACTGTGGGTTTGCGTGTCTGAGAGAGCCCCTAGTGAAGTGCCCCAGGCTTCTGTGATGTGCTATCAAGGACTTGCTTTATTGTTAGGAGGCTGCTGGTGGAGGGAGGCATCTCCCCACCTGCTTACACATCCGAATCACCTGGGTCACTGAACAGAAGGTTCTCTAGCCCCTCCCCCACACCTCCTCAATGGGGCGTATGAGAGAGAGGGATTCTGGAGCTCATGGCATCTCCTATGGCTCTTTCCATCTGCACCATAGTATTTGGGAACCACCAACTGAGTGTCAGGAAAGACCATCTATGACCCCAAATTAAGAACTTCCCAGGCCAGGCGTGGTGGCTCATGCCTCTAATTCCAGCACTTTGGGAGGGTGGGACAGGAAGATTAATTGAGCCCAGGAGTTCGAGACCAACCAGGGCAACATAGTGAGATCCTGTCGATACAAAAAATAAACAAAATTAGCTGAGTATTACAGGCATGGGAATTACACGCCTGTAATTCCAGCTACTCGAGAGGCTGAGGCGGGAGGACCGACTGAGCCCAGGAGACAGAGACAGCAGTGAGCTGTGATCGCACCACTGCACTCCAGCCTGGGTGACAGAATGAGATAACATCTCACACACACACAAAAAGCTTCCCAAACAGTGTCGAATGCCAGAATGCAGAGTGTCATTATCTTTTTGGAGAAGATGAAGACAGGAAGCCGTCTTGAACACGGACTGCATATAAATAGTGCACAAATGCTTTTACACCCCACTGCCTTAAGCCTCATAGTCACTACAGTGAGTATCAGAGTCTCCACTGCACAAATGAGGAAACAGTTCCTGCGGTTACACTCCTCACCCGCAGCCCCACAGTGCGTCTCAGAAGAGGGATTCAAACTCAGGTCTTTCTGGCCCTCAAGCCCACGGTCGCTACACCGAGTCAAGAAAGCAGAACATTCTCGCTGCCAGGGAGTCCCAAGCTGCTCATCCTCTGCCTTCCCCAGGCTTCTTCCCAGCTGAGACAGTTTAAGCCCAAGATGGCATAAAATCATCGAACATGGAACTGCATGGCGTCCATACTGGCCATCTCCCGGCCCAGGACATTCATAAAAACC
This sequence comes from Nomascus leucogenys, assembly GCF_006542625.1. NCBI lineage: Eukaryota > Metazoa > Chordata > Mammalia > Primates > Hylobatidae > Nomascus > Nomascus leucogenys. The sequence continues at coordinate 88,940,411 of NC_044394.1, forward strand.
AAAATCCTTGAGGAAATCGGCAGATGACAGTTTGGTCACCTTCGTGCTTCTGTCCTCCTGGTTATGCAGCAGAGTCGCCATCTGTGTGACACAGGAAGATATGTTTTAATGGTGACAACATTATTAATTTCATTGAGAAGTTTTCTTCACAGCATGTTCATGAATTGAGGTGTCACTGTGATTCTGTAGCATACCGTGATCAAGTTGCTTAATGTTAAAAGGCAGCTGCTGGCCGGGCGTGGTGGCTCACGCCTGTAATCCCAGCACTTGGGAGGCCAAGGCGGGCAGATCACCTGAGGTCAGGAGTTCGAGGCCAGCCTGACCAACATGGTGAAACCCCGTCTCTACTAAAAATACAAAAAATTTAGCTGGGCATGGTGGAAGGCGCCTGTAGTCCCAGCTACTCAAGAGGCTGAGGCAGGAGAATCGCTCGAACCCAGGAGGCAGAGGTTGCAGTGAGCTGAGATCACACCACTGCACTCCAGCCTGGGTGACACAGCGAGACTCCGTCTCAGGAAAAAAAAAAAAAAAAAAAAAAAAAGCAGCTGCTTCCAGGGTTCTGGGGACAGTAAAAGGAAGTACCCACTACATGAATGAGTGAATGTACAAATGAAAGAATGAAGGCATGTGATTGGAAGCCGAGTAGTGGCCACCCAAAGCAACTGTGGGGATGGAACCACTTTGTTACCATGTCCAGAGCACATCAGAAGCTCTGTAAAGCTTACAGTCTGGGCCGGGCATCGTGGCTCACATCTTTAATCCCAGCACTTTGGGAGGCCAAGGCGGGTGGATCACCTGAGGTCAGGAGTTTGAGACCAGCCTGGCCAACATGGCGAAACCCCGTCTCTACTAAAAATACAAAAATTAGACGGGCATGGTGTCATGTGCCTGTAATTTCAGCTACTCGAGAGCCTGAGACAGGAGAATCACTTGAACCCAGGAGGCAGAGGTTGCAGTGAGCCAAGATTGCACCATTGCACTCCAGCCTGGGGACAAGAGCAAAACTCCATCCGAAAAAAAAAAAAAAAAAAAAAAAAAAAGCTTACAGTCTGACAGAGAGCCACATACAAACATACAAATAAGAACAAATGTGAGGACCTTAAGAACAGTGCTTTGAAAGCCATCTTTTGATATCAAGTTCAAAAGCAAGGTACAATATTGTACATTGTTTTCAAAATTTGGCTGCACATAATATTCATTTAGGGGACTTTACAAAGGTCATTTAAAAAGATAGTTTTTCAGTCTGTATCTCAGACTTAAAGAGTCAGAATCTCAGCATAGGGTGGGAGGGGGATAGGAAGAGGGGAAATAATATTTTTATTTTCAAAGGCCTCTAAGTGACTCTTATGTGACTCCAGATGTGCAGGCTACTGCTATGCACTGGATAGTTCTATTTTTTTAAAAACTGGAGCATAGAAAAAAGACTGGAAGGAAATGCATAGGAAATGTTCAACAGGTATCTCTGAGTTGTCAGCGTATGGAAACTTTTTTTCTTGTTACTTTTTATGCTTTGAAAATTTTCTACAATAAACAGTTCTCATTGTTAGAATTTGTTAAACATAACTAATAAAAAAGAGAAAGTCATTGTAATTGAAAGAGACAGTGGGGAGGTACACCAGAATGTACCTGACTTTGGTCTTCCGGGCATGTAACTCCTTTCCAGGGCGTCCCTGTGGGAGACATCACTGGTTCCATTTCTGTGTTCCCTGGTATCTGCAGAGTGACCTTCTGAGTGCATCTGCGGAGCTAGAAACCTTGCCCCTCTCGCTCCCATTGCTCTGAAACCTTGGCTCAGTGTCACCTGAAGGGAGAAGGAGGTCTCAGGTTGCTCCAGCCTAAGGCAGATGGGCTTGTTACTGCCTCTGCAGGAGTCTTTGCTGAGGGTGGCCTCACAGGGATAGCTGGCCCAGCTGGTGAAGGCTGCCTGACCTCCTCCTACTCTTATCCTGTCACTACCTGTGTATCCAGTCCCCAAGATATCCAGTCCCTGACAGGTATTTACTGACAACCTGCGATGTGCCTGGTGCGGATCTAAGCCCTGTCCTGATAATGACTGATCACCATGTGTCCAGCACCCTTCGTGGCCGGCCCCAGAGCCCGACACTTCTCATCTGCATCTCACCCTCAGCAGGAGTCACTGGAATCATTCTTCCCATTTTACAGATGAGCAAACTGAGGCTCAGAATGGTTAAGTGATTTGCCTTGAGCCAAATTTTGCTCTTCCCTGGCCTGCAAGGATGCTCAAGTGAGGAGAATGCAGGTGAGACGTCCCCCTGAGGGAAGGAAGGGGCTGTGGCTGAGAAGGTGCAACATTCTTTGTCTCTGTGGGCTGGTTTGGGCTCCAGAAGCTGCATTTCCAGTGGAAGTCTAATGATGCTTCTCCACCATGGGCTGAAATTCACAGGAATGAACAGGAGCTGGCGGTGCCTGCCACCATCTTTGCCCAGGTAAGTGCCCCCCATGCCTTCAGGGGATGCATTATTTCACATTAATCCCCCTGAAGCCTTTTGAGCCATTCACTCAGTATTTCCAAACCAATTACTGGCTCAGAGTTTGCAAAGAGGGTCGACACTTAGGTTTTCCGGCAGGGGCTCCCTTCAGGCCCAGCACCAACCTGAGGATGTTGTAATTTATCAGATAGAGAAAGCATGTAATTTTTTAGCTCAGGGGAGGCTGGAGGCAAGCACAAATATCCCTTGAGCGGAGTCAGATTCTCCAGTTTAAAGAGGTAACACGTTCCCCGGCATAATTAGACTTTAGAGCCCCTTTTAATTTGAAAGGGGGTTAGGCAAAGATGGTTGGGGACTTCATTGCTTTGCTGGAGCTGTTTCCTTCTGGGAGCCAGGCTAAAGCCTCCGTTTAATTGGAATGAACCAGGGAGAGTCTCTCAGATGGGCCAGCATTGGGTTGCGTCCAGGAAGTGGCAACTGACATACTGCTCTGGGAAAATCCCCTGGGTCAGGGTGGCCAGAGGAGACAAAAAGCCAGACATCAGACGTCACATTTTCCTTTTTGGGCTGGGGGTTCTAGTTGTCTGGCCCAGTTTCTGAGTGTGCCCTGCTCTCTGCCGGAGCCTTCCTGGGCTGCTCAGAATGGGCAAGACCAAGCTGGAGTGAAATTCCTAATCCTGGCCCCACCCACACCCTAGGTGAGACCTACAGTGAAGCAGACGGGCCCATCACCTGCAGGGCCAGCAGAGGCAGTTCCTGAGGGGCAGATGGGGCTGGAGCCCCTTCTCCTGGGGCGGCCCAGACCAGGGCCAGGCTCTCATCGGCCACACCGCTCCTCACCACACTGGTGCTTTCCCTGGCCCCTGGGGTCATTGTCCTTGAGGAAGAGCCCCAGATGGCCTGGAACCCTCCCCTGGGATTCATGCTAATGTCTTCTTGGAGCAAATTTTAAAAGCAGAAGGAGGCCAAGGCCAGGTTAGAGGAAGCCTGGTGAATGCTCCTTCAAACAGGTGGCAGCCCTTTCCTGGGGAGTGGGCCCCCATGAGAGAGCCCAGGCTGGAACCACAAGGCTTTGGGGAGACTTTAGGAAGGAGGTTCTGGAGCTAGCTGAGGCAGGGATGTTGAGTCGTCTGCCTCTGGGATTATGAACAGGAGCTGGCTGTGCCCAGCCTCGCGGCTCCAGGAACAGCATTTCTTTCTTTCTTTCTTTCTTTCTTTCTTCTTTCTTTCTTTCTTTCTTCTTTCTTTCTTTCTTTCTTTCTTTCTTTCTTTCTTTCTTTCTTTCTTTCTTTCTTTCTTTCTTTCTTTCTTTCTTTTTCTTTCTTTCTTTCTTTCTTCTTTCTTTCTTCTTTCTTTCTTTCTTTCTTTCTTCTTTCTTTCTTTCTTTCTTTCTTTCTTTCTTTCTTTCTTTCTTATCTCTCTTTCTTTCTTTCTTTTTCTTTTTTTTTTTTTTTTGAGATGGGAAAAAAAACACTCTGTGCCCCAGAATGGAGTGCAGTGGCGTGATCTCAGCTCACAGCGATCTCTGCCTCCTGGGCTCAAGTGATTCTCCTGCCTCAGTCTCCTGAGTAGCTGGGACTGTAGGCATGTGCCTCCAAGCCCAGCTAGTTTTTGCATTTTTAGTAGAGACAGGGTTTCGCCATGTTTCGAACTCCTGACCTTAAATGATTCACCTGCCTCGGCTTCCCAAAGTGTTGGGATTACAGGCGTGAGCCACCATGTGTGGTCGGGAGCAGCATTTCTGCCGCCACACCCTCCCCTCCCCACATGCCCGCACGCACTGCCGTTGAGCCAGAGTAAGCAGGATCCCCACTACTCACTCCCCCAAACCCCAGGCACAGAGACCACCCTCAGAGTGGAGACTGAACCAAAGCCTGGGATGGGGAGGGGACGGACGTCTCCCTGTGGGCCTCTCCCCTGTGTCCCTTCTCACCCCACAGGGGCCTCTGCATGGAGTGGGGGGCTCTGACTGAGCCTAGCTCAGGAGCCCCCATTCACATCAGCTGGGATAAATGGAGAAGCCCACGCAAGGCCCCAGCTCTGTTATGTGGAAAGGCGGATGCGCCCACTGGCTTTTCCTGGTTCCAACTCACTCTCCTTAGTCCTCGCTTAGTTGGTTCTGTGGGGTCCATGTTCCCTTTGCCCTCTGAAGTTTTGCTGCAAACTTACAAAAGGCAGATTCATTGAAGAAAAGTCATGCAAAATTTACTGATGTGTACACAGCAGTCTTCAGAATGAAGACCCAAAGATACAGGGGAAATTGTCCATTTTCTGTTCAACAAAGTATAACCAGCCGTGTAGAAACAGGGTGGACACACACGGTTTGAGCTGATGCTAACGGACTGAGTGGGGAAGCTCAGCAAGGCCTGTCTGCTTAGATTCTTCTTGGCCTCGCTGTGCAGTGTTCCTTCCTGCTGGGTGAGGAGCTGGACCCTCTCTGGCGTGGGGGTCTTATGACCTACAGTCAAACAAGGTAGGACAGATCATTTATTTATGGCCGGTTCTTACACAGAAAGGTGGAGGGAAGGTTAAAGTCATATATTTTAGGTTTTATGGCTGGCTTTGGGGAAAAGAGTTTCTGGTTTCAGTGACCCCCTTGGAGAAGAGGGGTTGCAGTTTCTATGGCTAGCCTCTGGGGAGAATGAGATTGAGAGACAGTGGGCAGGAGAGGGTCAGAGAAAAACTTTTGCTTTTGAGGCCTTCAATTAAGGTATTGCTTTCTGAATCCCAGCAGTTCCCTGCAGAAGTGCCTGGCAGACGGGTTAGCCCTGGGGAGGGAAAGAAGCAACACACAGGAGGGAGGTGGTGTGCTAGTAAGTGCTGAACAACTGGCTCTCCAGAAAAATAAAAGCCCTGATGGTCTCACTTGCCAATTTCCATGGTGTAAATACCCCCACTACGGCCAACTGCAAGCTGCCAAAGTGATGTTGATAAACACAGCGTTGGAAAGAATGGACTCTTTTCAGCTGGTGCAAGCTGGCTCCAGCATGCTGCTGGGTAGAGGGGGGATACACAGCCCTGCAACCCTTGCCCCAGAAGACCCCACATCCTTCCCGGGCAGCCCTGCCTTGTGCAGAAGGGGCCTTTGTTCTACTTCCTGGTGGCTTCGGGGGAAAAACTGATGGATCTGCCAGTCAGGGAGGTCTGGAGAGAGGATGGGGCCCACAATGGGGACAGAGCCAGCACGGCTTCAGTTGTCCTGAAGCATCCCCCACACCAAAGCCCTATACAAAGAAAGGGTGAGCTTTCTAGAAATTTTCCTAAAATGAAAGCGGAGCTGGGAATTGTCCTACCTGAGGATCAATAAGGCCTAATGAGGAAGCAGATTTCAAAGCAGGAGTGAATTCGCAGCTAATTCTCTCAGCGCCCACACTCCAGAGAGCCACTCTCACGGGGGATCTGATTTCTTTGCTCATTCCTGAATCCCCTGGCTTTAGGGAACCTCAAAGCACAGAAGGCAAAGGAAAATGAAAATAAATCCTGTCTCTTTCAATAAAGCACAAAGGCCTTGCCTCTTCTGGCAGGAGACAGTCTTACACTTCCCAGACAGCCGATGCCTGAATGAGGCATGGGGAGGTGGAGGGGGCTCTGGGCTGGGGCAGGCCCAGGGGGCTGAGAGGGAGGGGAGCTGAGCTTTACATCCCAGGTGCTGCAGCAGGAACAAGGACCCTTGATAAACACCCTCACCAGGCTTGGCGAGCTGACCTGGAAAATGCCATCATGTATTTTTAATCTGCCTTCTCCTCACTGAATAATGAAAGATGAAAATCATAAGGTTTGACTGGCATTTATAAGGGGGCTCTGGAGGAGGCTCAAGCAGGAGAAAATGAGCTCCAGGGCTCATCACAGCTCAACTCCTGGCTGCTGACTCCCGCCCCCTCCCAGGGAGGCTCCTTCGGTCTCAGCAGGCAGGACCCACCCTTCCCGGCAAAGCACAGCAGCTCTTGCTCCACGGTGCTCGAGGAAAGGGTGCAGTCCTCTCAGAAAGACCCAAAGCTTCCAGGGTTCTGACCTGACCAGTTGGAGTCAGGAGGCAGAGTCAACGGAACAGGATAGAGGGCCTGGGATGGACGCTAGGACTTGGCCAGTTACCATGGTGTAAATACTGCCACCAAAGCTGATCTCACGCCACCGGTGTGATGTCACTGAGCCCGTGGAGTTGGAAAGAGATGAGCAGAATTGATTCTCTCAAGGTCTCATCTTGGGGGCAGGAGACTGGAGTGACCAGTGAGTTCTCCAAGGCAGGAGGGCCAAGGCAGAGAAAGAGGATAAGGGGCTTTTTGGGCAAGGGACAGTGAGCTACCAGGGATCCAGAGGAGGACCAGAATCTTCAGGAGGGGTAGCAGGGAGGGCTGGGTAGTAACTGCAAGACCTTGGGCAAGTCTTAATCCTTGGGAGCTACCAGTTGTTGGTCTGAACATTGGAGATAAGAGCCGATACCCATTCATTTCACAAAGCTATTATGAGGTTAGGATGAGGTCATGTGGATATGATCATTTTGCAAAACTGTGGTGTTTCATTCCAAGGGTGTTATTATAATCAGGTTCAAAGTTAAGAAGAATGCCCAGTTTCTCTAGCCACACTGTCACATACAGAGAAAATGATCTATATACACACGATGCAATAAAACAATAAGGTGAACAAGAGTAAACATAATAAGGAGCATTTCTGTGTAAAGCATATGATATGGTTTGGCTGTGTCTTCACCCAACTCTCATCTTGAATTGTAGCTCCCATAATCCCCATGTGTCCTGGGAAGGACCTAGTGGCAGGTAATTGAATCAGGAGGGTGGGTTTTTCCCATGCTGTTCTCCTGAGAGTGAATAAGTCTCACGCGATCTGATAGTTTTATGCGCACACTCTCCCTGCACACACTCTCTTGCCTGCTACCATGTAAGATGTGACTTTGCCCCTCCTTCGCCTTCCGCCGTGATGGTGAGGCCTCTCCAGCCACGTGGAACTGTGAGTCAACTAAACCTCTTTCCTTTATGAATTACCCTGTCTCTGGTATGTATGTCTTTATTAGCAGCATGAGAATGGACTAATACAGCATACAAATGAGAAACAAAGGCTGTGCAAGAGCCAGAACTTCGTGATTCTTAATAGGAACGGTTTGCCCCTGGGTGATCAGGCCAAGTGTAGGCAGGGCCTTTAGTGATAATGTCCTTCCAATCAGCCAGCCTTGCAGACATCATGTTGATTTAACATGTTTTGTGACTGTGCATTCCTTCACTCATTCAACAAACATTTAAATTGAGTGCTAGCTCTGCTGGGTATGAAAACATTGATTCATGATTGTGTGTGCCCTAGAAGACTTTGTTGTATATTTGGGGATCTGCTCATGAAACAGATAAAGTGCAAAGCGGACAACAGGCACCATGATAAAGGCATGAGCCAAGAGCTCCAGGAGCAGGAGAGGCACTTCTTGATCAATTATCTTAGTGGTGCCCACCCCTGGGCTTGGCACATGGCAACCCCTCAGTAAAAGTTGGCTGATGGGGGAATGGGCCAAAGAGGCTCTCCTGTAGCAGCGACCTCTGAGCTGTGGCCTGGAGTTGGGTCTATCGGCCTCCAGGGGCTTGGTGGCTGGACTCTGGGGGAGGTCAGAGCCTCCCTAGATGCTGTGTGTGTGGCTGTTCTGGCCCGTGGTGTTGGTCAAAACCTCACAATGGTCTATGGTCCAGACAAGATGAAGACTGAATGGGAAGGTGGTTGGGTGTTTGCCAGTGAGAGAGGTTGGCTGAGGACACACAGGGCAGAGAGTAAAGCGCAGTCCAGTGTGCCGGGGTGTGGCGTGGATGGTGTGGGGACAGGCAGGAGCCAGGAGAGCAGTGAGTGGTGAGGCCAGGGCCATGGTGGGCAGGGAAGGCCTGGGCATCTCCGTGGGCACATTGGACCCAGAGGCTGCTTAGAAGAGGGTAGCAAGGAAGGAAAGCTTTGCTGGTAACGAGAACCAGGAAGACGTGAAATGAGGGATGAGGCCAGCAGAGATGGGAAGACAGCCTCACTGGCTCCCTCGGGTGCCTGTTGCGTCAGAATGCTTTCCTACAGCCAAGCCCCATCCAGGTTCAGGCCCAGGTCAGCCTCGAGAGCTCTGAGTCTGCTCCAGAGAAACAAAGTCCCAGAGTTTCAAAGTGAAGTGAGATCTTTTTGCCTGGGTCCCCCTGGGAGGCAGTTTCGCTTGTCCCTGGAGCTTAACAAACGAGGAACCAGACCCATCGCCTCCCTGCTGGCTGAGAGAGGGAGGCCCCAGGGACCCCGTGAGGGCCCTTCCAGTTTCCTCCTGACTGTGGCCCTGTGAATCCTGACCTCCAGGGCTGTCTTTTTAAATCATCCCCACCCTCTACCCTCACGAACTTCACAGATGTCCTGAAGGTCGTTTGTAGTCCACGACTACCATCCAGGGAACAGCCCGAGACTGGCTCACCTGGGGATCAGGGCCCTTCGAGGCAGAAGTGGATGTAGCGCTTGAGAATCAAGTTTTTAGTAGGTTTTGTGTTCAGTCTCAGTTAAGTGTCAGGTAGAAGGAAGGGGGCAGAAGTCTCTAAGAGAATGGGACACACACACGGATGCTCTTAATCAGCACCCGTGGGAAAGGGGATACTCCAGGCTGGAGAATTTTCCACCGACTGCAAGTTTACCAATGTCTTTTAAAAATGCATGGCTTGCCTTCTGCCATCTTAGATGATAAACCACACTTAACCTTCCCTTGATGTTTCAGGAATGACGCCTCTGGTCACTCATCACCATGCCGTGTCCTACTGCAGCTGAGCCCGTGGCAGCTATAGCTTGGAGACCCATCTGCCCTTCTGCAAAATGGCCCCAGTGTTTGGTTTCTGGAGTATCTTTCATATTTTTTCTGCTCCCTGCTTCCTCTTGTCTGTCCCCAGTTCTTCTTCTTCTTTTTTGGACAGGGTCTCACTCTGTCACCTAGGCTGGAGTGCAGTAGTGCGATCATAGCTCACTGCAACCTTGAATTCCTGAGCTCGAGTGGTCCTCCCACCTCGGTGTCTTAAGTAGCCGTGACTACAGGCACACACCACCATGCTTGGCTAACTTATTTATTTTTGTAGAGATGGGGTCTTACTTTGTTGCCCAGGCTGGTTTTGACCTGCTAGGCTCAAGCGATCCTCCCGCCTCGGCCTCCCAAAACGCCTGAATTACAGGTGTGAGCCACCACACCTGGCCTGCTCTCAATTCTTGCCGCTACTGATATGTCTGCTACACTCTGTCTTTTCTACCTGCTGCCTCTCCCCCTGTAATTTGCTGTGTATAATGCACTGCGGGTTGTAAAACCAAATTATTTCTACTCAAACTGTTTAAGTAAGTAGATAAAAGTGAGTAGAGTATGGGTGAAACCCAAGTTTCTGGCTGATAAGGATATGACTATATGACAGCAATTTTGGCTACTCAGGGACCTTTTCTTCCTGTTTCACGGCAGTGTGCTGCTGGAGACGTGAACGTGATAGTCAGTGAGGAAAGTTAAAAGAATCATGTTCCAGTGGCTCATGCCTGTAATCCCAGCACTTTGGGAGGCCGAGACGGGCGGATCACGAGGTCAGGAGATTGAGACCATCCTGGCTAACACGGTGAAACCCCGTCTCTACTAAAAAAATACAAAAAATTAGCCGGCCTGGTGGTGGGCACCTGTAATCCCAGCTACTCGGGAGGCTGAGGCAGGAGAATGGTGTGAACCCAGGAGGCGGAGCTTGCAGTGAGCCGAGATTGTGCCACTGCACTCCAGCCTGGGCAACAGAGCAAGACTCTGTCTCAAAAAAAAAAAAAAAAAAAAAGAAAAGAAAAGAATCATGTTCGATGAGTCCATAGAAAAAATAAGAGCTGACAAGTCATGCCTTCAATGCACTAAGCATTTATTATTAAATATCTGGTGTGTGCCTAGAACTCTAGCTGGTATGGAGGGGATTTTCAAAGGAACAGTATGGGGTCCCTTCTGTGTGGTAAAGGATTAACCTCCCACAAAGAAAGGTTTGGCTCTTTGCTCCTGGCTCTTGAGAGGGAAAAGCTAAGCCCTTGGAATATCCTTGGTATGAGTGTCTTTGTTTCCCTGGGATCTTGGGGCAGCCAGCTAGATTACACTTCAGTGTAGGGACCTTGGGCCACATGGTATCGGCACATGGGTGGTCAGTCTTGTCTACTTGGCTGAGGCCCAGTAAAACTCTGGACACCAAGGTTTGGGTGAACTTCCCTGTTGGCAGTACCCTGTGTGTGTTGTCACGCATCCTTGCTGGAGAAGCAAGCGCCATCCACACAATTCCACTGGGAGAGGACAATCGAAGCCCATGCCTGTCTCTCCAGGACAACTCTGCCCCATGTGTCTCTCCCACTGGCTGATTTTAATCCATTTCTCTCACAGTCGTAAACTGTACTGATGGCAGTAGAATGCCTGTTTCGAGTCCTGTAAGTCCTTCTAGCAAATTTTTGGACCTGAGGATGGTCTTAGGGACCTCCTGAACTCACACTGACCCTGTGAAAGATGCAACCCAGGGCAGGGCTATTCCCCTCTGCAGTGCTTGGGTCCCTTCCTCGTTGGTGATGTGAGGGGTTGCTTCAGGAGATGCCTCAGATTCTTTCAGCACAAATGCTGTGTAGTTCTGACAGAATCCACATCCATTACAGCAGGGGTCCCCAACCCCGGGCCATGGACCCGCGCTGGTCCGTGCCCTGTTAGGAGCCACCTGAGCATTAGATTCTCACAGGAGCATGAATCCCACTGTGAACTGTGCATGTGAGGGATCCAGGTTGCGTCCTCCTCATGAGAATCTAAATGCCTGATGATCTGAGGTGGAACAGTTTCATCCCCAAACTGTCCCGCACTCCTCCACCCTGTCCCGTCTGTGGAAAAACTGTCTTCCAAAAAACCAGTCCCTGATGCCAAAAAGGTTGGGGACTGCTGCTTTCGAGGGAGCCAGGCTAGTTACCAGTAGAAACAACCACTGTCCCATCTCTACAACCGCCATCAGGGAGGGAGGGAGACTGGGAGACTCCGTTTCTCTGATAGTAAGCCTCCCCTCCTGGAGCGAGGGGTGGGCCCAGGGCAGGGTCTCAGGGCTGGGGATGTGGGCCCCGCACAAGGCGTGAGCCTGGATGGGAAGCCAAGGACATTTCAAAGCGTCAGGCCCTCAAAAGCCAAGTGAGAAAGAACAAGGTCTGTGGTGGAGAGCCGGCTGCAAAGAGAAGGCAGACGTGGCTGAGAGGGAAAGGAGGGAGGCTTGGAAAGACCTGGAGAGATGGCATTTCACAGGTGAAAGCCGGCTTCCTGTTATCTAAATAGCACACAGTTAGGGACTTAAGAGGATCAGGAAGCAATGGAAGTCATTGAATACACCCACCAGAGCCCAATTCGGTCTTGGACAATTTGCACAGCCTTTCAAAGTTAGGCTGGGCTCGATGGATATTGAATAGTCCTGCCCAAATCCTGCTTACTTGGCCCCTGGCTATCTTGAGTCTTGAGAACAGACACTTTCACTCTTGAGGATGGAGCTGCCTCTGTGGCATTTGATTTTCAAGGTGCTTTGCCTGCAATTTGGGCGAGCGCTCACCTGGGGGCGCTGTGCTTTGGTGTCCCCTGCCATTTGAGCATCGTCAGTTTCAGAGGCCGGGAGCCCACTGCCGTTCAATTATGATTTCCCATGGAAATGAATCTTTCTTGAACTAGAGATCTTTATTAATGAGGAAGCCTAGAGTACCATAGAATATTACATTTTCAAGATTAAAAGCATATTTTAGGTACAATTTGGTACATAAAATCAAATTTTAGAAACTGAGGCTGCATGGGAAGTGATCTTGTCTGGTCTCTTCATTTTAGAGATGAAGAAAAGAGGCCCAGAGAGGTGAGGTGGCTCTTTCAAGGCCAGTTAGGCTGGGACAGGCTTTAGTGTTATCTTCCATTTGCAGAAGCAGAAGGAGACAGTTATTTAAAAAATCAAATATGAGAATGCTACCTACCGTCAGCAGAGTTTTTGATGTGTGTAGGGCACTAGAGTTTTTATAATGATTAGTTCATTTAATCCTTACAACAACTTTATGAAGGCGTTCTGCTTCTATCCCAACTGGGTGGACTCCATTCAGTTCGGACACTAACCACTCCAAGTTAGTGTCACACCCCAGAAGTCAAGGGCTCAGGCCTTCACAAGACTGCCCTGCCTCAGACACCAGCCAGGGTCCCCAGGACACCTGCACTTCTGACCAGCTGGGTATACACTCAAGGGTTGTCATGATACTCTCAGGTTCAACAATTCACTAGAATGACTAACAGAACGTGGGTGTGTGCTACACTCACGATTACAGTGTTATTATAAAGGATACACATAGAACAAGGTCTGGGAGCATCCTGGACTTGCAGCTTCCATGCCTTCTCCTGTGGAATCAGGATGCATCACTTTCCCAGCAAATCCATGTGTTCAACCAGGAGTCCCCACTGAGCTTTGAAACTCACCGCAAAGCTATAGTAATCCAAAGAGTGTGGCGCCGACATAAAGGCAGGCATATAGACCAAAAGAATAGAATAGAGAACCCAGAAATAAACCCTCGCATATATGGTCCAGTGATTCTTGACAAGGGTACCAAGACCATTCAATGAGGAAAAGAAAGTCTCTTCAACAAACAGTGCTGGGAAAACTGAATCTCCACCAAAACAAGAATGAATTTGGACCCTGACCTAACACCATATGCAAAAATTAATTCAAAATGGATTAGAGACCTGAATGTAGGAGCTAAAACCATAAAACTCTTAGAAGAAAACAAGGATACAGCTTCATGACATTGGACTTGGTGATGATTTCTTAGATATAACGTCAAAGGCACAAGCAACAAAGGAAAAAAATAGACAAATCGGACTTCATAAAAATTAAAACCTTTTGTGAGTCAAAAGATACTATCAACAGAGTAAAAAGGCAACCCACAGAATGGGAGAAAATATTTGCAAATCATGTATCTGGTAAGGAATTGACATCCCCAAGAGATTTCAGTGTCCAGAGTTTTGTCGTTGTTGTTGTTCCTTTTTGATACAGAGTCTTGCTCTGTTGCCCATGTTAGAGTGCAGTGGTGTGATCATGGCTCACTGCAGCCTCGATCTCCTGGACTCAAGTGATCCTCCTGCTTCAGCCTCTTGAGCAGCTGGGACTACAGGCGTGCACCACAATACCTGGTTGATTTAAAATTATTATTTTTTAAATTTTAGTAGAGAGGAGGTCTCACTATGATATCCAGAGTGGTCTTGAACTCCTGGGCTCAAGTGATCCTCCCACCTCATCTTCCCATAGCATTGGGATTATAGGCATGAGCCACTGCACCAGACCCAAAGTTTTCATTGGGATTTCATTACGTAGCTATGACTGATTGAATCATTGGCCACATGACTGAACTCAATCTTCAGCCCCTCTCCCCTCTCCGGACTTTGGGTGGACCAGAAGTTCCAGCCCTCTTATCACATGGTTGGTCTTTGGTGGTCAGCCTCCCTCCTGAAGTCCTCTTGGCATGTGCCAGGAGTCACACCATTAACATAATCAAGACACTCCTATCATTCAGGAAATTCCAAGGGTTTTCTGTGCCAGGAACCAGGGACAAAGACCTACTCTTTATTATGCCACAGAGGTGTTGTCATTGTCCTTTTGCCAAGCGTAGGCTGGGGCTGAGAGAGAGAGAGGAAGTAACTGGCTCCAAATCCTGCAGCTGGCCTCTGACAGACAAGGGCAGCTCTCAGACCTGACAGCCTCAAACTCTCTGGGCTTAACCCCTAAACTGAGCCACTGCCACCATGTGAAGGGTGGGTGGAGGAAGAGCGCTGAGCAAGCTTTCCCTGGGACCAGTGCAGACAAAGTGAGGAGAGGGGGAATTCCATTTCAGAAACGGAGGAACTGTATAATGCCATGAGAATTGCTTCTGGCTCACAGGGAGTGAAAACCAGCGCTTGGGCTTCTGGGAAAGGACACAGAGCCTGTCTCCGTGGAGAACTGATGACGTGCACAAGCCATCATCTGTCCTGAGAACTTAAGTCCAGGGCTGGGGAAGCAATTCCCAGTCCCAGCCCTTCCCTGCCTGCCCCACACCAGTGCTGGCTTGGGCAAGCTCCTAAGCCATACGAAAGCTCAGACCAAGAAAAGAATCGATTATCAGCCAACGAGGAAGCCACGCTACCACTCTTCTCTCCATCGAACCACTTAATCAAGGCTAAAAAGTTTGATTTTCTTCTTTATTGTCTACTGATTTTTTTTTAACAAAGTTTTACAGCAGGCTGGCTCAAAACATGAAGCTTTGGGAAAGATTTGCTTTTCAATGCTGTGAGTTGTCACTGATAGTTATGTGTCTGGGGCCAGGGATCCTTCTCTAGGGTTCTTTTCACCCTATAATTCTGGAAAAAGAGAGTGAAATCAACTTGGGGTTGGTGTACCCTCAGATCCCGGAATCACACCCCTCAATACTATATTCTGCCTGCATCATGTGTGCCTGGGTCCATTCCCCTAGGGAGGTCAAGAGCCCCGTTGTCCAATAGAAAAAGAATATGAGCCATTGAGGTCATTTTAACTGAGGACAATTTTTCTAGCAGATACAGTAAGAAGAAACAAGCAAACTTAAATTTAATAATATATTTTGTTTAGCCCAATATATCCAACATATTATCATTTCAACATGTAATTAATATAAAAATCATGAATGAGATTTTTTTCAATCTTTTATTCATTCTGAATCTTCAAAATCCAGTTTGTATTTGACACATACAGCACATCTCAGTTGGGACAAGTTGTATGTCAAGCGCTTATTAAGAGCCACCTGCAGCTCGTGACCTCCGCGTTAGACAGCTCATGACTATAACCTTCGCCATCCTCCCGAAAGGGACCTGTGGCAACCCACAAAAGCTTAGAATTTCTGCTCAAGTGTCTGTCATACTGTAGAGATTCCAATTTCCATCTGCAAATAACAGAGAGCCACTTCAGCTCTGCGTATGGGCAGCTTCGTTTATTCTCTGTATTGTGATGCTTTGACATCAGGCGCTTTGCTGACACTGGAGAGAGTCCCTCCCAGGATTAGATAGTTCCTACAGACAGCAAACAATTGGCCTGGGAGTGTGCTCTTCAAATACAAATCACCCACTCCAGAGCCCACACCTCCCAACCACACTCTGGGCCCCTATCCACCTGTCCGCATCACCCCAGGGCCAGGTACCAGACAACTACAGACACCTCCTACGTCCCAGAGCCTGCTGAAATTATTCAAACTAGCTAGTCCTAAACCCGTGTACTCTGCCTTGCCTGTTCCTTCCAATGGGAACCGCTTGCCTGAGTTCTGCCCCTTGCTCCCTCTGGGGCTCCCCAGGTGTGGCCCCCGCATGGTGTGGCATGGTGTGGCGTGGCATGGTGTGGTGCTCCCCTCCTCTTGGGAACTGTGAGTAACAAACTACCTTTTTTTTTTTTTTGAGATGGGGTCTCACTCTGTTGCCCAGGCTGGAGTGCAGTGGTGTGATCTCAGCTCACTGCAGGCTCCAACTTCCAGGTTCCAGTGATTCTCCTGCCTCAGCCTCCTGAGTAGCTTGGATTACAGGCTCCTGCCACCACACCCAGCTAATTTTTGTATTTTTAGTAGAGATAGGGTGGTTCCACCATGCTGGCCAGGCTAGTCTAAAACTCTTGACCTCATGTGATCTGCGTACCTTGGCCTCCCAAAGTGCTGGGATTACAGGCGTGACCCACCGCTCACGGCCGCAAACTACCTTTTTAATGGCAGTTGTCTCCTGATCTGTTGGCCTCACTACGCCTCAGATTTTCTATTAATATACTGTATTTTTGAACATTCTGTCTTCAGCTTCGGGCTGGGTGATGGCCAGGGAAATAGGTCACTCTGGTGTGTGTCATAAGCTTAACAAACGGCAGACTTGGCTGTCAGCAGAGCCCCTCCCAGAGCCACCTGCGCGGACCTTTCTCAGAGCCAGATCAGGTGAAGCCAGAGAGCAAATCTTCCCTGGATCCAAGTCAGCCTCGATCCCCAGGGTCTGAGAAAGGCCAGTGATGGTGCTGGCCTCTGAAAAGAACAGCCTGTGATCAGGAAAAAGAGCCCACCTAGGTCAGAGGCCACCAACACCCCGGGTCAAACAGATGCTCAGGGAGAGATGCCGTGACAACTGAGTTCCAGGAGCCTTCCCAGAAGTTGTCTGACCTCGTGGAAAAAATCAATGCACCTCTTGTTTTTGTCTCCTGAAATGTGTTATCGGTGATGATTCTTCCCCAGGTGACAACATAGTTTATGACAAAGCATGCGGCAGCCTGCTGGGCCCCTGGTGGCTTCAGACGCAGCCTGACATCCTCTCCCATTGTTATTGATGAGCCTTACCTGCGCGAGGCTGGGAGGCAGATGCTTCAGGAGCAGGCGAGCTCCCTGCCCCGTTAGGAAGCCGGGGCGGGAGTCCAGACGCCATAAATGCTGTTCTGGAGAGGAGCCACCTCTGCAGCCACAGCGGGAAGGCTGGGATCCTAAAATGTCAAAGCTCATGCCGGGGTGACTGGCCCACCCCTCGCTTTACAGATGAGCAAACGGAGGCCTGGAGAGACAGGGTCCCCTACAGTGTCTGGAGAGAGAGGGTTCGCTATTAGTTAAGGAGAGGGAAACAACCAAATTCAGGTCCTCTAGTTTCCAGTTCAGCACTCTTTCTGTTCTCCCACTGGCTTTGTAAAAATGATTCCTCCCTCCCTTCATTCCTCTGTCCCTTCCTCCTTTTCCTCCTGTCACCTCCCCACTCCTCTCTCTTTCTTTCTCTCCTCCTCTCCATTCCCCTTCTCCTCTTCCCATCCTTCTCCTCCCCTTCTCTTCTCCCCCCATCCGACCTCCCCACCTCCCTCCATCCCTCCTCCCTTGACCTCCCCTCCCTTCCTCCCTCCCTCCCTTCCTTTTTCACAAATATTAGAGAGCCTTCCCTGCGCCAGGCACTCCTTAGTGTTTACTTTTATTCAGCTCCAGTTTGCAGACACCCATCAGGGGCCATTTAAGGGGAGAGCAGTGGGCGGAGAGGGAGGGAGGGAGGCTGCTCGCCCAGGGCAGGCTGGGCCTGGCAGGCTGGAGTGCCCTCTGTGTGAAGAGGTTCCTTGTCTTCCACGCAGCACCTGCCCATTGAGCAGGGCCTCCGGCTCCAGCCAGGGACTGAGCCAGAGACAGGCAGGGCTTCCCGACCACCTGCAGGACTGGAGGGGCCAGGGTCAGAGGGTTTTTCTACATCATCCCTGAGGGGGAAGCAAGCGCAGACAGGCTTGCCCTGCACTGGAGGATGGGAGGCTGGGCTGTTAAATACTGGCGTGGCCCTTGCTGGGTAGATCCTCCTCCTCGGAACAGGATCCTCCCTTCTGCAGAGGCTTAGGGGCAGGGGAGGGACCGTGAGACTCCTCCTTCTACCTATGGACTCCTCATCCCGGCTGTGAGCCAAAGAGAGACTCTTCGTCTTTATCTTCTCACCGGCAGGCACAGGGAGGTCCCTTTTCGACCCCTGGGCTTCTCTTCACCAGTCGGTACCTCTGCGGCCTGCAGGAGCTGAGGCAGGGCCCCTTGCAGCCTGGCCCCTGCCTAGCTGGGAGCTACAGGATGGCCAGACCCAGGATCGCCGTGAGGGATGGTTAAACATGCAAAGTCCCCAGTTCTGTTCCAGATCGTTGGGTTGCAATAGCCGGGTTTGGGCCTGGAAATCTGCATGTCTGTCAACAGCCTCAGGTGGGCCTGGTCTGTGCTGATGACCGGATACCTCTGTGGCAAGACCTAGGATGGAGGGGCAGCGGGAAGTTTAGCAGGACAGTCAGGGCAGGTAGGAGCCCCCTGGTTATTAGAGAGGAGCACAGGCTTCTCCCAAGCTGGAGTTTCTCTCTGCAGGGAGCACTGGTGCCCATCAGAGATGGGAGGGCAGAGTGGGGAGAGAGGCACCAAGCTGCCCAGGGGCCTCCTTCCCCCACTCCTACTCAGCCCCGCCCCCTGGGCTGACTGCCAGGTTTCCTGGGATGGAGACATCTTCTAGCCCCCAGCTGAATCCTGGGAGGAGCCAGAACCCGCCAGCAATTACTCAACTCCTGGCTTAACTCACAGGCAAAGCCCAGGGACTGTCAGTGGCCTGCCGGGCACCCGTGGCTCTCTGGTGGGCTGGGGAGGCTCCTGGTGCCCAGCGAGGGGGTGGAGCCAGGCTGTGCGGGTCTGTCCCTGTGCCCTCAGCCCTGCTGGCACATGCCAGGACCCTCTCCCGATCTTGGCAAAGGGAAACAAAGTTGCTGCTGCAGAGTTAATTAAGGAGGGAGGAAGGCGGGAGGGGGAGTTGGCACACAGAGAGGTCCTATGTGCCAAGTGTCCAATGCAGTGCCACGTGCCAGGGCCTGGGGAGGTGGTGGGAGATGGGGGAATGGTACTCTGCCTAGAACAAAGCCAGCTGTTTGGAGGTCAATTCACTCCTCCCCCGCCCGCACTTGCCAGTTCAACAGATGGGGCTGTCTTTCCCCTCCCCCCAACATTCATCGGGCCCCACCGGTAGGAGCACACCGAGGATGGGGACAGCCTCCAGGGCTGTGCCATCCAGTGCAGAAACCACTAGTCACATGCAGCTATTTAAACCTAAATGAGATGAAATGAAAGAAAATGTAAAATTCAGTTCCTCATTTGCCATCTCAAGTGCTCAGCAGCCACGAGTGGCTGGTGGTTGCCACCCTGGATGGTGCAGGTAGGGTGTTGCCATCATTGCAGAATGTTCTGTTGATCAGGACTGCTCTTGTCTTCAGCAACTGGCCCCGTGCTTCAAAAATGAAACAAAACAAAAAACAAAGACCAAACAACTTTTGCTGCAATGATTACCCTAACGTTCTACTTCCATTGTTTTGGCTGCAGCCTAAATCCACATGCATTATTCTTGTTGAGCTCCAGGAAGAGAAACGAACACAAACCCTACATTGAGAGTGTCAATCAGTCAAGGGATGTTTATCGAACCTCTGCCATGCATGTGTCAGGCTCTGGTCAAAGCCCTGGAGTGGCTCTTCTGAGTAAGACCATCCCCTGTGTCATGGAGCATGGAGCTCAGATGTGCACAAGTATGATGTCAAAATCACTTCAAGGTAGTGTATGTGGTGCTGGGTGTGCAGCAGAGCAGAGAAAGCTGGGGAAGCTCAGAGAAAGGCTACCTGACCAACCTGGAGTTCAAAGATGGACTGCTACAAAAATCTGAATTCATCTACCTTTTGTTTGAGTACTAGATTAAAAAAAGAATTGTTTCAAGGGTCTGCTTTGCTGGGTGATATAGTCATTCTTCTGATATGGTTACTGAGAGAATCATTATGAACATTGTTTGGGTTCATGTCATGGCTTGAGCTGCAGAAAGACCAACTTTGAATTTCCAATTTAACATTCCCCTCTCTCCAACTTAAGCTCTATCATGTATTTTCATGTAAAGTCTGCAGATAGAGTCTCACCTACTGACCACAGACCCCCTTCTCTCCCCAGTTAATCATTTGGGAATCTGAAGATGAGGTTTGTCTTCCCTGCCTTCCAGTGAAAAGATGGTGGGAAGGTGGAGGTGGTTATTTAGCTTGCTATACCTCTGCTGCCAAGGGACTCAGGACTAGATTTGATGTGGCTGTCCCACCAGGGTATTTAGGACTAGATTTGGTGTGGCTGTCCCACCAGTATGACACAAATGGCTTCCTAAACGTTATATCTTGACCTTACCACGTCTCTTGTTGAATTTTGGTTACCAGGGATTGAATGATACAGTGTTTCTCTACTCCCACCCTCGCAGAACAATCTCTGCCTTTTAACTGAGGTGTTTAGGTTATTCACGTTTAATGTGACTATTACTATGGTTGGGTTTAAATCTGCCCATCTTGCTATTTGTTTTATATTTGTCCCATCTGTTCTTTGTTTTCTTTTCCTTTCATTTCTGCCTTGTTTTGGCAGATTTGGCATTTTTTATGATTCCATGTAATCTTCTCTGTTGCCTTATTAACTATACCCTATTAAAAAAATCATTGCTTTTAAGTTTATATTACATGCCTTTTAATCGAAGTCTATCTTCAAATAATGTTATGCTGCTTTGTGTATGATTTAAGAACCCTAAAGCAATGTCTTTTCATTTCTCCCTCTCCTAGCATTTGTGCTATTGTCATATATTTTACTTCTATTAATACATACATGCCAAATAAATTCAATATAGTCTTTTCACCAAATAGTTCTGAATCAACTGGATAACCATATTTTTTTTAAAGCCTCAATTCCTAACTCACCTTATATACAAAAGCTTGAAATGGATTTTTAAATCTAAATATAAGTGCTAAAGATATACAAATTTTAGAAGAAAACATAGGAAGAAAACCTTAGTAACCTTGGCTTAGGCAAAGATAGGACACATAAAGCACAAACTACAAAAGGAAAAAATTGATCAGTCATATTTTAACAAAATTAAAAATTTTGCCCCTCACTGTGAAAAGACAAACACAGACTGGAGGGAAACATTTGAAAAACGTATCTCGGATAAATGATTTGTGCTCAGAATGTACAAAGAATTCTTATAACTCAATGATAAGCAGTAAACACCCTATCCCCATGAATGGGGGAAAGATGTAAGCAGATTCTTGACCACAGAAGATATATGAATGGCAAGCACATGAAATGATGCTTGACATCCCTAGTTATTAGGGAAATGCAAATTAAAGCCACAATGAAGCAAGAACATTAAAACACATATACAAAATTCATATGTGCATTAAAGCAACTGAAGTTCAAAAGACTGGTAATACCAAGTTTTTTTGTTTTTGTGTTTTGAGACAGAGTTTCCCTCTGTTGCCTGGGCTGGAGTGCAATGGTGCGATCCTGGCTCACTGCAACCTCCGCCTCCCAGGCTTAAGTGATTTTCATGCCTCAGCCTCCTGAGTTGCAGGGATTACAGGCATGCACAATCATACCTGGCTAATTTTTTGTATTTTTAGTAGAGATGGGGTTTCACCATGTTGGCCAGGCTGGTCTTGAACTCCTGACCTCAAGTAATTGGTCTGCCTCGGCCTCCCAAAGTGCTGGGATTACAGACATGAGCCACCGTGCCAGCCTGGGAATACCAAGTTTTGGTGATAATGTGGAGCAACTGGAACTCTCAAGTCCTTCTGGGGAGAATGGAAAATGGTGCAGACATTCCATGGTGCAGTTTGGCAGTTTCTTAAAAAGTTAACATACGCTTATGATACAACCCAGCAGTTTTACTCCCCAGTTTTTACCCAAGAGGAATGAAAGCGTATGCCCCCATAAAACTGTATGTGAATATTTATAGCAGCTTTGTTCATTACAGCTGCAAACTGGAAACATCTAAAGCTTCCATCAACTAGTGAATGGATAAACAAATCATGGTATATTCACAGATTGGAATATTACTCAGCAATAAAAATAGTGAACTATTGATACGTGAAACAACATGTATGAATCTCAAAAGTATATGTGATAAACTCCAATATCTTGTTATTGTTATTATTTTTGTCTTTTAAAGAGATTTAAAACATAAGAAAATTGTTATTTTTATATTTTGCAAATATTTTCCATTTCTGGTGTCTTTGATTCCTTCGTGTAGATATAAATTTCCATCTGATATCCTTAAAAAATTTGTACTGTGCTCGTTTGCTGGTGATAAATTATTTCAGTTTATGTCTGGAAAATTCTCCATTTTACCTTCATTTAAAAAAAACTATTTTCACAGGGTATTGTTTTAAATTGATATTTGCTCACCCTTTCTGAACTTTAGCTCCAATGTCTTATGACTTGTGTTGTTTCTGATGAGAAGTCTGTTGTCATTTTTATATTTTTCCTATGTATTTAGTATTAGATAAACATAATTTGTTTATCCGCCCTTTCTTCTTTGGCTGCTTTCAAGGTTTTTTTGTTTATTACTGGTTATTCATGATTTGATTATGTGGTGGCTTGGTGTGGTTTTCTTCATGTTTTCTTGGCTTGAGCTTCATTGATTTTCTTGGATCTGTGGTTTATTGATTTCA
This sequence comes from Nomascus leucogenys, assembly GCF_006542625.1. Lineage (NCBI taxonomy): Eukaryota > Metazoa > Chordata > Mammalia > Primates > Hylobatidae > Nomascus > Nomascus leucogenys. The sequence goes on from NC_044394.1 coordinate 88,962,861, forward strand.
TCACATATTAAATTTTTTTGTCATTAATTTTCTTCTGTCCTTTTCTCTCTCTTTCTGCTCTTTCTGGGATGTTAACTATACATACATTACCTTGTTTGATGTTGTCCTGCACTTCACTAATGTTTTGTTTTTCAATTATTTTTCTCTCTAAAGTTCCTCTTGAGTTGTTTCTATTCTTATGCCTTCATTTTAACTATTCTTTCTTCTTCTGTGTCTAATCTATTATTGATCCCATCCACAGTATTTTTCATCTCAGTTTTCTTTTTACTTTTAAAAGTTTTATTTAGATTTCAAATACATATGAATCTTCTATTTCTCTCATCATGTTTATGTTTACCTCTACTTTCTTCAACATATACATTATTTTTATAATAGCTGCTTTAAGGTGCTTGTGTACTAAACTTATGATCTGTGTCATTTGCTGGTTTGTTTCTATGAACTGCTTTTCTTCTGGCTATAGAGCCTAGTTTCTGCTTCTTTGCATGTCTGCTAATTTTTGATTGGATGCCAGACATTGTTAATTCCTGTGATTATTCCTTTAAATATATTCATACTCTTTTTCTAGTTCATAGTTAAGTTACTTGGAAACAATCTGATTTTTCTTCAAGGATTACTTTGAAGCTTTGTTTCACAGGTTTAGAACAACCTTTAGTCTAGGGCTAATTTAGTTCCTCTTCTGAAGCAATGCCTTTCTGAGGACTCTGCTTGGTATTTCCTGGGTTAGGAGGTCTTTCTACTGGCTGTTGGGCATGTAAGATATTCTCCAGCCTTTGTGAGCTCCTGGGGTTCTTCTATCCGCTACTTTCCTTTTCCACAGCCTTAGTAATTTTCTTACATGCATGCACTGATCAATATTCAGCCAAAGGCCTTAAGTGAGCCCTCTGCAGATCTCTAGAGTCCTCTCTTTCTGTGTGCAGCTCTCTCTCCTCCAGGGCTCTGCCCTACAAATGTTAGCTGGCTTGGCCTTCCCACACCCTAAACACTATCTCCTTAATTCAGTGAAGCCACTGAACACTGTGTGGTTTCCACTTACCTGTATGGTGGCGTGGAAACTCTCTCCAGGTTGTCAGCTGGGGCACTTGTGGGTCTCACCTCATTTGCTTCTCCTCTGTCAAAGATTACTCTTCTGTGACACCTGCGGTCCAATGTCTGAAAATTGTTGTATATAGTTGGTCTATTTTTAGCTGTTTAGGGTGGAATAATAAATGCTTACTCCATCATGGCCAAAGTCTCTGTTGTTTACAGTTCAATGGAGAGAGATACCAAGTACATACATATTGAAATGCAAAGTGCCATAATATCTTTAGAACAGTAAAGTCAAGCTGTTAGAATTGCTCACAGGAAGAGAAAATTATTTCTACCTGTTGGTTAAGGCTTTTATCACCAAGAAGGCAGCATCCCTACCACACCAACCATATACCCCTAACTCTACATCTCCAGCCCAGATTCTCTCTCTCCTGAATTCTGGACCCCTACATGTAACAAAACATTTGATTCCTCTCCAGCCGGGTATGTCACCAGCTCCACATACCCAAACTCCACATACCCAAAACCGAATGCGCTGATGTTCTTTCCAAATCATACGGCTTCAGATCCTTCTCTGACATGAGCTAGTGGTTCTTTAAAACTTAGTAAGTTGTCTCCTTCAGCAGAAAACATTCCTTAACTTCTCCAGCCTTTCTCCACCTTTACCACTGCAGCCCCAGCTTACACTGGATCAGCCACCATCGTCCCTCTTGTACCCTGTGCCTGTGTTTGGCTACCATCACTTGGGATTTTGTGAGCCCCTTGAGGGACGTTGTGTTCCTTCTATGTGTGTTTTGGGTTGTTCGGGTGCTTAGCACATAGCAGGGGTTCAATCAACCGCCTTAAATAAATGATTCCCTTACAATAGTGATTGACAGATAGTGGTTGGATGACCATAGGACCCTGTTGCATGGGAAAGAAAAAAAATGAACCTGAGAACATTCTTGGGATTAATCCCTTAAACGAGGGGTCAGCAAACTTTGTCTTAAAGGGACAGATAGTAAATCTTTTAGGCTTTGTGAGCCACACTGCTGTTGCAGCTTGCAAGCAGCGATGCACTGTACACAAACAAATGGGCATGGCTGTGCTCCAATGACGCCGTTTCAAAACAGGCAGCGGCCTGAGTCTGGCCTTCCCCTGCCCTAAGCTAAGCCCAGTTGGGCTTCACCCAGCATGCTGTGCACCACTCTTGCTGGGTACGCCCACTCTGCCTGCACCTTGAAACCTGACCAGGCCTTCTCCCATCCTATGAATTTAAACATTTTAACAACTAACCTAACTGAAAAGCCCGGAGAATCCTTCCTACTGGGGACAGTGGTGAGTAGAAAGATTATCGTCAGGTGGGGCCTGTCCTTTTGTGACATCTGTTGCTAATGGAAGCTCTGTGTGTGTGTGTGTGTGTGTGTGTGTGCGCGCGCACGTGTGTGTGTGTCCAGACACGCTCAGGAAAATTGCCTAAGCTCTCTGGGCTTCAGATGTTTCATCTGTTGAGGGAACGATCGGGGTTTGTTCCTGCTCCCCAGGCAATGTGTTTGGTTTCTGTCTTCTGTTTTTTATGGCATATTCTCCCCACCACACTCTCACCATGCTCTCCGGTTGTTGCTGCCAAGGATTGCAGAGTCCGAGGCGTGGGCAGGAGCCCCGTCCAGGGTCGATCTCCTGAACTCACAGAACCGTGGGAATAGACAAGAGACACTATCTGGGGAAATGCTTTGAAAATAAATAAAATGGGGAAAGTCTAGTCCAGATAAAATGTAAAATATTTAGACTTGAGAACAGGTTTCCAGCTCACTGTGGAAGACACTCAGGGCTGGGGGAGGTCTGGGTCCCTCCCTCTGCCCTTCATATCAGTTTGGTCATCTTTAAATGGGAACCATCCCCATGCTGACCCTGCGGCCTCACCGGGGCTCGAGGTCCAGGGCTACGAATGCCTGTTGTAAACAGCTCAGGGCGGGACACATGGAAACAATTAGAGACTTATTTCCCAGGACATTGGACCTACAAGCCAGGCCCCAAGACATGAAGCAATGCTTCTGTGTGTGTGTGTGTGTGTGTGTGTGTGTGTGTGTGTGTGTGTGTGTGTGTGAAAGGGATTCTGGGAAGGGTGGAAGGAAGTGGTGAGACACGAAATGAACTTGGACAATGGAGAAGACTCTGGCTGGAGATTTTTTACCACAAGATGGAGATAGTTGCAGAGGATCCTGGCTGCCCTCCATGCTCCTGTCCCTCTCTGGCCCCTCAGCTTCCCTCAGGCCTTTCCATTGTTCTTGCAGGTTGCGGCCTCCCTGCCCTCCCCCCACCAAGGTGGAGGCAGGCCCTTGGGTGAGGGGGACTGAGGGGCTTGAGTGATGATGGGCAGAGAAGGGGTGACCACCCTGTGCCAGGCCTGCAGCAGAATCACTGTTTCCATTTTTTAAAGTCAAATGCCTCATCGGGCTCCCCCTCCCACCCTGAGAGTCCCTCTATTATCCATAGGCCAGTTCGTAGTTGTTGCTATGGAGACCACAAGCAAAATGGCATGCAAATCAACACAGGCAATATCAATGGAAAGGGCAGGAAGAAGGGCGCGGGGAGTGGGACGGGGTGGGGCGGCGGGACAGTACTTCCCCCCGCAGACTCCTCAGACCCCGATTCCCCCATGGCCAAGGAGGTTCCGGTCTAGGATCTAGAGGAAGGAGGAAGACACCGAGATGCAAAGACCCTGCTTCTGGGTGGGAATCAGCCAGGGAATCTGCAAAGAGGGGGCCAGGGCCCCTCCAGCCCAGCCTCAAGCACTAGCAATCAACTGGGGATTGGAGGGTGTAGGGCATGGAAGATGGGCCTGGCTTTGAGGAAAGCTCCTGTGCAGGGCCAAGCCCGTCTTGGCTTTCAGCCCCCTTGGGACGAGCCATAGAAGTTTGTGCCTCCAAGACCCCCAGACCTGCCCCTCTCAGCTTGCAGGTTTCTCTTTGTCCCCCCAGGGCCTGAGCTCCCCTTTTGACTGCAACGTTTGTGCTGACTTTGAGGTGCAGAGTGAAGCTGGGCCGGTGCCCACTCCCCACCTGCACACACACCTCTGTGCACGGAGGGAGAGCTGAGCAGTGCCGGAATTGCCGAGCCAGGCTGCAGGACGTTGTCAGGATCGAGGGTGAGGTGTCCCCCACGAGGACAACGGGAGGGGGTGAGAAGTCATCTCTCCTCTGGGCTCTTGGAGCATCTGCCACCTCCCTGTGTGTCTGGCTATGCAAAGAGGCAATGGAATAGCTCAATTTTGAAAAACCACAGCCCCCAAGAATATAAACATGTGAAATTGAGGCTTCTTGACTAAAATAAGGACTGACGATGGGATGGAGACTTTTGGAGAGGACCTTTCCCTTCTCCTTAGAAGTTTCCCAATCCAGAAGGATCAAAGAAAGCTACACAAACATGCTCCGACTGGCTTCATGGGAGCTGTGTCTGGGGACATTCAGTTAAGCTGATTCCCTTGGGGAAGTTTTGTGAGGCAGAGATTAGCACTTAGTGTGGGGACCACTGTCTGTCTAAATAGGACACATGGTCTGCAGCAGTAGCTGGAATGCTGCTCTGGGAGGGGCTTGCCCCATCCATTCTGCTTGGGGCTTGGCATTCTCCAAGCGGACCCCCTCCCCACCCAGAGCTCTGCATTCCACTGGGGTCTTCAGGCATCCATCTCTTTGCCTGTTCAAGCCTTTCACTGATGCTCACTAAGTGGTTATGAGGCTTGATGGTCACGGGGGCACCTCATGCCTGCAAGGAGACCCTGCTTTCTTCTCGGGATGTCTCCCCTCCGACTGGCATGATGCTTAGAGGACTGTGATGCCAGGTGCCCTTCCCGTCACAGAAGACAGAGACCAGCACTTCGTTCCTTGCCCTAGGACCTCCAGAGGGGCTGACGTGTCCTGAGCTCAGCCAATCTGATGATCTCCTGGGACACTGACCCCTGAGCAAGTGACTCAAGACGGACAGGAATTGGGCAAAGTCATTCAGGGAGTTGCCAAACAAGCCAGTGAGCACGAGGCCGTGGCTGCAGGATGGCTCCCCACACTTCCTCATCTTGGGAGGACCCCTCCCCCCTCCATAGCCTTCCCTCAAACCTCTTTCTCCTACTTCAGCCAGAGGAGCTTTCTGTATCTGCATCGAGAGGCTCGCAGACCCCCAGCGCCTCACCTTCCATTTCTGTGCCATTTCTGCACCTTAGCACGAGCGTTTCTGAGATGTGAGGCCAAGTCAGGGACATGTGGCCCCTGCAACACCATCTGTGGGTCTCAGGGCAACACGTGGCTCTCGGCACCTGGTGTTGCCTTCAGAGGCACAGAGGACGTTCTAGAAACACGAGGGTAAGCCAGGAGAGACGGCAGGCCACAGGGTCACGGCGGTTCAGACTCTGAAGGGGTCCAGGTGCCCTCAGTCCCACCTGTTGGTTTCACAGGAACTGAGGCCTGCTGAGGACACACTGGCCACTGCTGTATCGGAGCCTCCCCAGAGCTCGGGAGAGCTGTTTGTCTGATGCTGGGAAGCTCTGGAGGGGGCACGTCTCCCTCTTCACAGTTTCCTCAGCAGCAAGTGGCTCCCCAGAGACTCCCTGGTGCCACCACATACCACTGAGGGGTTTGACTTGTCCTGGGCGCCCCCCAAAACCCGCCACCACCTGCCCTGCTCAGCTGGCAAAGTTCCCTTTCTGTCCCCACCCCGAGCTCAGCTCCCATTTTGACCACAGCATTTGTGCTGACTTTCAGGTGCAGAGAGAAGCTGGACAGGTGCCCACACCTGGCTGGCACACACACCTGTGTGCACCTGAATTGCCGAGCCAGGCTGCAGTAAGTCCTTAGGATCGGGGTGAGATGCCCCCACGGGGACAGGGGGAGGGGTGAGAATCAGACGGGTTTCCTTTCTCAGCTAAGAAAGGCCCCAGGGGCAGCCTCTGCGCCACATGGCTCTCAGTACCAGCGATGGGCAGGGTCCCTTCGTTCTCATTGCAGTTTCCCCAGGGCTCCCATGCCACCAGCTGCCTCTTCTAGAAACTCCCCATCAAGCCTTCTCCCCTGCGAATCTTGGTAACGCCCTTGCTGCCTCTCTCACGCCCTCCCTTCCTCCTCTTCCTACAAACATGCTCCTGTCTCCATCCCACCTTGAAGAAACCCTTGGCCTATACTGCACCCCACCCATGGTCCCAGGATAACCCCTTTTCTTCCCTACGCTAATAAAACAGAGAAAGTAAGTGCATCGGGCACTCCAGACCAAAGCAATTGGCAGAATGGAGTCACAGGCTGGCATCCAGGACTTTAGCCAGCTGACTTCAGGCAGCAGATGCAAAGGAGAGGTCATGAGCAGGCCAGGCCCTGGCTAGGCAGGCGAGAGGTGACGGCGACCTTGTCTAGGACAAGGGCCCCAGGAAGCCCTTCGGAACCCAGGGTGGTTAGGCCGGGCCAGCTGGTGAGAGCCTGAACTCTGGAAGGAAAGAACAGGCTGTAGTGTGGACGGGACCATCCCCCCTGCATCGTAGCTGCCTTGTAATCCCATCCTCTTGACTCAGGCTGGGCTCTGCATCAGGCACCCCAGAGTCCAGGCACCCCAGTTTGTCAGGCCTGTGTGGGACGGCGCCTGAGCTGGGAGGGCTCCCTTCCCTCCTCTGGGATGCTCGGGCCTTGTGTCTGTCATGGCCATTTATTGCAACAACGGTCAATAAAGGAGGCAGGAGAGGGCAGAGCGGCTGTGAAAACGTTTGGCTCATGAGAACAGGAATCCTAACTGGGTGGGACAAGGAGGCTGGTGGTGTCGTGGTTAAAGCACAGGCCTGGGACCACACTGCAGGGGCTCAGATCCCAGATCTGCAACAATGTGGCTGTGACGACCCTGGCTGGACACGGTGGCTCAAGCCACCCTGGTCTCCAATTTGCCAGCCTGGCTGTTCACACACAGGGGATGCACCGGCTTCCCAGGCATCCTGGGCACCCCCTCCAGGTGGCATCAGGGCTCCCTGGCACTGAAGGGTGTCAGCAGCCTGCAAACCAACTAACTCACAGAGTCCAGACAGTGACGCCAAGACCAGCCGCTCCGGGGCCAACATCGGAGCTGGAGAGCTGAGCCCGTGGCACGCCAGTCACTGAGGAAGTCCCCTTGTTGATAAAGACAGGGCATGAATTCTTGGGGGGCTGCTGCGTACCTTCCCAAAGGGAGAAAGAAACCCCTTGTTCAGTCACTGCGCAGCTCTCTCTGGAGACAGGAGCACAAAGCTGCCTTCTGCCCAGGGCACTGCTTCCTTGGCAAGTGACCAGCAGCTGGGACCGCACATGCCAAAGGCAGCAGCTGCCATGTTTGACAAATTGGAACGGAGCTATGTCCAAATTAAATCCCCCCAACCAGCCTCTGCCATACTCCCTTTGGGGACAGGGGTGGTTGGTCGTTACGCTTGCAAAATTCAAACAGCACCTAGAGCCCCAGGAAATGGGGCTGCTGGCCAATAGAGGTGGGACCCAGGGTCCTCAGAGAGCCAACAGTGTTTCCTGAATTCTATGGAAATTTGCAGAGGGGACATGGAAGCTAGGATTCCAGAACACCCACTGGGAGCCTAGTCCTGGGCTGGGGGCTGCATTTATCATTTCATCCTCTCAACTACCATTGCAGTTTTGCCCAACAGAGAAGGAAACAAAACTAACCCATTGGCCACGTGGCTGAAGGCACAGAGCTGTTGAGTGGCAGCGTGGCATTTGAATTCAGGCCTGGTGATGCTGAAGTCCCCATGTCTTTTGTTTTTTTTTGGATGCCCACAAAAATGTAACTACTAATAGCCTACTATTGATCAAGACCTTACCAATAACATAAATAGCTGATGAACACATATTTTGCATATGTGTTATATATTGTGTTCTTATAACAAACGAGCCAAAGAAAAGGAGATGTTATTAAGAAAATGCTAAGAAAGAGAAAATGTATTTAGTATTCATTTAGCAGAAGCAGATCACCATAAAGGTCTTCATCCCTGTTATCTTCACGCTGAGGAGGCTGAGGAGGAGGAGAAGGAGGGGGTGGTCGGATGGTGGAGGTGGAAGAGGCAAAGAAGGTGGAAGGGGAGGCAGCCACACTCGGTGTAAGCTTTATTGGAAAAAATCTGCATTTACGTGGACTGTCACCATGCAAACCCATATGGTGCTCGAGGGCCAACTGTATTTCCACTACCGTCATCTGCCTTGCCTAGGGTGACCTGATTCACTGACGGGAGGGTTTGCCTTCCCATGCACATCGGTTCAGCCTTCCCCTGACGTCATTCTTTTCCTAGTGGCTAACAGGCTGGATTTGCAGTTGGGGACAGTCAGTATCTGGTGTCTGGTGAGTACCCTCTTCCTGGTTTGCAAAGCAGGAAGATGCCAGACATCTTCTCTTTCTGTCCTGCTCAGTAAAGTGTGAATACAAAGCCTGAGTTCAGATCCTTGACCTTGGGCAGGTGAACTTCACTCTTACGGGTCTCAATTTCTGTACCCACAAGATATAGAATATAACGGTACCTATTCCATGGGGCCTTGAGGAACAAAAGAAAGAACGCCTGTAAAGCTCCCTACACAATGCCTGGCACAAAAACGCCCATCCACTTAACGAAACATCATCATCATAACAACAATAACAAAAGGAGGGCAAAGGTGTACCAAGTCACGAAACATCTTTTAGCGTAGATTATCTCCTTGAAACCTTACACCTCTGTGAGGTACACAGGGCTGATGCTGGCATCCCGGTGTTACAGACCAGGACGTGGGGTGGGAGGGCCCCCGTGGAGAACAGTTAGCCAGTGCCTCCAGCTTGGGGCTGGCCCTTCCCCTCCGCCTGAGCCAGGACTCCCAGGGAAAGACTCCTTCATTCTCATCCTCACCCCCACTGCCTCCCCCGAAGGGCTCCCTATTTTGAAATATATTGCCAACAAAACTGAATGTATTAAGTAAGTGTGAATGTGTTTCCCCATTCGTATTAATCAAAGACATATGTATGTGCCAATCACAGTTTCTGAGCAGCAGCCAGCCCCGGGCAGGAGCCAAGGCTTAAGAGCTTTGGCTGAGAGGGGGAGGTTCACCCAGCGTCTAAGAATCTAGCATACCTACTAAGTGCCCGACACTGCCAGAGGTGCTTGAGGTATGTCAGTGAACAAAATAGAGATCCTCAGAGTTTTATGTGCCAGCAGCAGGGAGACAGAAGAAATGAAAAACATAGTAAATATTATGGACAGTGTGTTAGGAGACGGCAGATCTAGGGAGACTCGTGGAGCAAAGGAACTGGGGACAAGTTGGCATTCAAAATAGCGGTTCACGAAAGACCTGCCAAGACCTGCCATTCGGGGACTGTCCCAGTCCACTTGCCTTCATCCGGCTGATCCTCCTTCCAACACGTCCAAAACCCTCTTGTGTCGGGCCCCATTTCCTGGCTCTCCTTATAACTCAGCTTTGAGAGTCCCCACCACTGCTCTGGCTAGGACTGTTTGCCCCTCTCCTGCACAGTAGCTTAGACCAGGGTCTGCAAATCATATTGCTATATCTAGTAAAGAAAACACTGGACAAAATTCAAAACCATTTATGATTACAAAAAAAAAACCAATTCAGTTAACTAGGAATAGAAGAGAATTTCCTCAACTTGATAAAGGGAATCTACAAAAAATTTGCAGCTGACATCATACTTAATGGCGTAAGAGTGAATGCTTCTCTCTATGATCAGGAACAAGACAAGAATATCCACTTTTATCTTTTATTTAATATTTTGCTGGAAGTCATAGCCTGGGCAATAAAATAATTAAAAGATATAAATGGCATATTAGAAAGGCAAAATTAAAACTTTATTTCACAAATGATATGATTGTCTATGTAGACAATCCTAAGAAATGTACAAAAAAGGCCACTGGAACTAATAAGTGAGCGAGGTCACAGGATGCAATGTTAATATAAAAAAATCGTATTTCTACATATTTGCAACAGAAAATTGGATATTTATATTAAGAAACAATACTGTTTACAAGAACTTCTAAAAGTAAAACAATTAGGAATAATTTAATAAAATATTACAATACCTACATATTGAAAACTACAAAACCTTCTGAGAAAAATGTTAAAGTACCTGAATAAATGAAGTAGACCATGTTAATTAATCCAAAGCAGCAATACTGTAAAACTCCCCATCTTCCCCAAATTGATTTATGTATACAATGTAATCACATCAAAATGTCAGCAAGCTTTTTTAAAAATTGAAACTGACAGGTCGATTCTAAAATTTATATGGAAATGATAAGCAGTTAGAACAGCCAAAATAATTTTGAAGAAAATAAAGTTGGAAAAGTTACACTACGTGGTTTTAAGACTTATTATAAAGCTACAGTAAAGAAGACAGTGTGATATTGGCATAGAGATAGACATGTAGTTCAATGTAACAGAGTCCACACATACATGGCCAATTGTTTTTAACAATAGTAGCAGTAATTCAATAGGAGAAAGGATAGCCTTATCAACAAATGGTGCTGAAAAAATTAAATATTCACATGGGAAAATAAAAACCTCAATTTTTAAACATCATATACAAAATTAACTTAAAATGGATTATAGACAATAAGATACATGCTAAAACTCTAAAACATTCAGAAGAAAAGATGGAAGATGTCAGGGAAATATTTCTTAGAACAAAACAAGTAAACAAAAAGCCAGAAACTATAAAAAAGATTGTCAAATTGGATTTTATCAAATTAAAAACTTTTGCTCTTCAAAATGAAGAAAATGAAAAGGCAAGGCTTAGATTAAAAGAAAAGGCTTGCATACATTTATTAGATAAAGGACTTGTATCTGGAACATGCAACTCAATTATATAAACAATTCAATTTTTTAAAATGGGTGAAAAATTTGGATTTTTTTAAATGGGTGAACAGTTTGGAATGCTTCACCAAAGAATATATATAGATGGCAAATAAGCACTTGAAGACACGCATGACATCATCAATCATTAACGAAATGCAAATTAAAACCACAGTGAGAAATCATTACACTCCTGCTAGAATGGTTAGCATTGAAAAGGCTGGCAATGCCAAGTGTTGGTGAAGACATGGAGCAACCAGAACTCTATACATAGCTGGTGGAAATCTGAAAAGGCATGGCCATTTTGGGAAACAGTTTGGCAGTTTCTAATATAGCTAAACTATACTTATATGACCCAGCAATCCCACCCCTATGTATTTAGCCAAGAGAAATGAAACATACATCCATACAAAGACTTGTATGTTACTATATTCATGGCAGCTTCATTCATAAAAACTGCAGACTGAAAACAACCATGTCTTAGTCCATTTTCTGTTGCTACAATTGAATACCTGAGACTAGGTAATTTATAAAATAAAAGAAATTTATTTCTTACAGTTGTGGAACCTGACAAGTCCAAGAATGTGGCGCCAGCATCTGGTAAGGGCCTTCTTGCTGTGGCATCATGTGGCACAGGGCATCATGTGATGAGAGGGCAAGAGGGTGCCAACTCCCATCTCTTTTCTTTTTTTTTTTTTAATAAAGCCACCAGTCTCATCATGAGGTCTCCATCCTGAGGACCTTACCTAATCCTGATGACCTCCCAAAGGCCCCACCTCCAAACGCCATCAGCATATCAATTTGGGGATTAAGTTTCCAACACATGAAATTTGGGAACACATTCAAATCAGAGCGAACCCAAATGTCCATCAATTCAATGAATAAATATTTGGCATATCCAGATAATGCTGTGCTACTCACAAATAAAAAGGAAAGACCGACTGACACATGCAATGACATGGATGAATCTCCAAAGCATTGTGGTGGGTAAAAAAAGATAGATACAGAAGACTCCATATTACATGATTCCATTTATATAAAATTCCGGAAAAGGCAAAACTATAGTGAGAGAAAGCAGACTGGGGGGAGCCCGGATGGCAGAGGCAGGGAGAGGAGGGAGAGAGAATTGAGTACATAAGGGCAGGAGAAAACTTTTCAAGGTAATGGAAATGTTCTATAGTATGATTATGATGGTGATTACGCTACTGTTTACGTTTGTCAAAACTCATCAAATGTACACTTAAAATGGGTGAAATTTATTGTATGCAAATTCTGTTTCAATAAAGTTAATTAAAAAAGAAGAAAAATCAAAACCAATATTGCATCTTGAGGAAATGGGAGCAGAGGTGGTCACATGTCCCCTATATTAACAAAGAATGGCCATAGCAAAGAACCAACCACAGAATAGGGGGCTTAAGCAACAGGAAATGTATGTTCTTAGAGTTCTGGGGGCTAGAAGTCCAAGATCAAGGTATTGGCAGAGGTGGTTCCCGGTGAGGGCTGTCTTCCTGGCTTCGGACAGCCGCCTTTTCACTGTGTCCTCATGTGGCTTTTCATCTGTGGATGCTCGGGGAGACAAGGGGTTGAGGGCAGAGCAAGAGCACACGAGCAAGCTCTGGTGTCTCCTCCTCTTGGAAGGCCACAGTGCAATAGGATCAGAGCTCCACATTGATGGCCTCATTTCACCTTAATTCATTCTGTAAAGGCCCCTATCTCCAAGTAGAATCGCACAGAGGGTTAGGGCTTCAATATATAAATTTTAGAGGAACACACGCAGTCCATATGCCCCTGCCCCGTAATTCACCAGTCAGGCCCCTACAAAAGTGATCCTGGCTCCAGTGCTTCCGTGGGATCCCCTGAGGTCTTTGTTGCGACCTCAGCAGAGTTCAGTTTCTCTCTTTGCCAGATGCTGATCCTTTGCCCCCATAGATGCGAATCCTCTCTGCACATAGAGCTCTGTCTCCGAATCTGCTTCTCAGAATGCCCCACCTATGACAAGTGGATTTCCCAAGCACTTAGCTAGTAACTAAAAATCAGTGTCCAGATCCTTCTGGAGAGCTCTGTCCTGTTTTTCAATACCAAGATGATTTTCCCCCCAACACAAATATTCACCTTGAGCAGCTGGGCACCCTCTAGCCAGCGAGAGGAGCCCATCACACCTTTGTACGTTTTGGAAACAGATTCCAATAAACACGACAGAGGAAAACCCACTGCGGCCTTCGGCTCAAGCGCATTATTGAGGGAAGATAGCTAATGATCTGCGATGAGGCGATTTTTCATCAGGCAATTATCCATTCATCACTGTGAGCTTTACTCCGTTGCCACCTTACTCATATGATTTCCAGTGGAGTTAACCTCTGTGTCCCTGAGAATCCATAGCAATAACAACCCAGACTCAACTGTACCCGAGAGAGAGGAAAAGGTGTCAGTTATTTTAGCATGACTGGGACTCAGGGCTCAAGGGACAGCTGGATGCAAAGAGGGGGCAGAGATGGGAGAGGGCTAGGACTGGTCAGGGACTAGCCAGAGATGTGGCTGGTTAACTCAGTAGGGACAGAGCGTGGGTTGATGGGAGGACCCAGGTTCGAATCCCACTTCTGCTGCTTGCTAGCTGTGTAACCCTGGGCAAGTCCTTAACCTCACTCTCTGTTGCCCCATGTGTAAAATGAGATCATAACATCTTAGTGATCAGGACTGTGGGGAGGTTTAACATGGAAACCTGTTGATGATTGATTGATTGATTGAAACAGAGTCTTACTCTGTTGCTCAGGCTGAGTGCAGTGGTGCAATCATAGCTCACTGCAACCTCAAACTCCTGGGCTGAAGCGATCCTCCCGCCTCAGCCTCCCGAGTAGCTGGGACTACAGGATCATGCCACCAGGCTTGGCTGGCTAATTTTTGTATTTTTTGTAGAGATGGAGTTTTCACCACATTGCCTGGGCTGGTCTCAAATTCCTGAGCTCAAGTGATGCTTCCAACTTGGCCTCCCAAAGTGCTGGGATCACAGGCATGAGCCGCTGCACCTGGCAGAAACCTGTATTTAAAAGTAAATGTGGTGTTGCCTCTCTGAGCTCTCCTCTCTCCCGCTGCTCCCCTGAATCCCTTGATGTGTGTACAATTTCTTATGCTAAACTGACAGTTTTAGGGCTGGCATGGATGGTGTTGATCAACGTTCAGGCCCTTTCCTCAGTTAAGGACGCTGAAGTTCAGAGAAGGAGACATTCATTTCAGAGCACGTGGTGATGAGATGGATCAGCAGACAGAAACCCCTGCTGGGATGGGTCTCCTCACTTCACGCTCAATGAGCCTGTGACTTATACCCGGCCCCCACGCAGACTCCAAGCTTTGAAAAATGTTGATAAATTATTTATTAGCAATTAGTTATGCATTTTTATATCAGAGTTATCCTAAGAAAATGGAGTCTGATTGTGTTGCTCCCTACTGACATCCTTCACCAGCTCCGCACCTGTGCAGGGTAAACTAATTGCAGCCTGGATGGCAGGACCCTTCCCTCGGGTGCTCTGTGTCCCCTCCCTTCTCATCTCCCACAGGGCCCTGACGTTCACCAGACAAAACAAGATCCAGCCAACGTGCTGGGTTTTCTTCACGTTTTCCTGCCTTGGCCGAGGGTGGCTCATCTTCCAGGAAAGCTCTTCTGCCTCTGAAGCTGGAGGAACCCCAGGCCACTTTTCCAAACTCCACCTGCTCCCCGGGCATCAGCTTCAGCTCCATTTTCCCAACACCAATTCAGCACTTCTTCCTCTCTGTACGGGAAGCCGTGTGGGGTCACGGCGGCTGCTGTCCACACTCCTGTGTCCCCTGCCCCTCCTCTCCCTGAGCTCCTTGAAGGCATGGATTATGTTGGGGACTCATCCACACACCCGGGACAGAACTTGGATGGTAGCAGGTCCCAGGAGAGGGTGGATGTCACTGGCACTTGAGTCATCAGAGGACAACTGCACCCAGACAAAGCAAAGCAGATGGACAGCTTATTCCATGTGTGCAGACATATCAAAGGTAATTTCTGGTTTAAAAAAATACCAGCCGGGCACAGTGGCTCACACCTGTAATCCCAGCACTTTGAGAGGCGGAGGCGGGCAGATCACCTGAGGTCAGAAGTTCGAGACCAGCCTGGCCAACATGGTGAAACCCCATCTCTACTAAAAATACAAAAATTAGCCGGGCATGGTGGCGGGTGCTTGTAATCCCAGCTACTCGGGAGGCTGAGACAGAAGAATCACTTGAACCTGGGGGTGGAGGTTGCAGTGAGCTGTGATTGCACCACTGCAATCCAGCCTGGGTGATAGAGCAAGACTCTGTCTGAAAAACAAGAAACAAACAAACAAACAAATAAAATATCCTTAATATTATATACAAGCTGTCATGGACCAAATTGTGTTCCTCCTAAAATTCATATGTTGAAACCCTAACCCTCAGTACCTCCAGAGTGTGGCTGCATTTGAAAGCAGGGTCTTTAGAGAGGTAATTAAGTTAAAATGAGGTCATTAGGGTGGCCCTTAATCCAAGATGACAGATGTCTTTATAAGGGGAGGAGATCTGGGCAGACACACACAGAGGGAAGATAATGTGAAGACACGGAGAAATTAGACGTCTACAAGCCAAGGAAAGGGGCCTCAGAAGAAACCAACCCTGCCGATGCCTATGATCTTAGACTTCAGCCTCCAGAGCTGTGAGCAAATTCATTTGTTTTCTGAGCCACTCTGACTGTGGTGTGTGATTATGACAGGCAAGGGCAACTTATACTAGTGCCCATTTATAACTGATATGCCCACCACCACCTCTGCACACCCCTGGGTGTCTCAGGTCAGAAACCTGTGTGTTGCACTTGCTCCCGGCATCCTCCACTTAAACTGGGGCCACAGACACCGTCCTGGAAGCTCACGGTTAGGCTTCCTTCTGTTTCTATTACGCTAAATGAGCATCCACAGCGCTCCCTGATCCACAGGATCTTTGCTGCACCGGGAACGGGCTAACCAGGAATGGGTTTTGAAAGTTCCTATTATTTTGAATACTCCAAACTCAAAATTTGCCCTTCTGCAAAGCCAGCAGAGAGTTCCTGTCAGAGCTAACACAAGGGTCCCCTCACTCCAGAGCCAACCACCCTCTTCTTCCCCTCCCATCAGGGCCGGGTGAGGGCCAGTTTCCCGGCCCCTCCTCTCTGCTTGCCCACTTGCCATCCTTAGCCTTGTCAGAGCCCACTTGGGCCAGCCTGGATACAGATGTCCAGCCTGTGGCAGTTGCCCCTCCCCCACTCCACCTGCCCCCTCACCTCTGGGCTGGAGGAAACGTACTCAACATCCCTCAGCTCTTCCTATCAGCCAAAGTGTATTAGTCCGTTTTCACACTGCTGATAAAGACACACCCGAAACTGGGCAATTTTCGAAAGAAAAAGGTGTATTGGACTTACAGTTCCGCATAGCTGGGGAGGCCTCACAATCATGATGGAAGGCAAGGAGGAGCAAGTCACATCTTATGCGGATGGCAGCAGGCAAAAAGAGCTTGCGCAGGGAAACTCTCATTTTTAAAACCATCAGTCCTTTCAAGACTCATTCACTATCACAAGAACAGTGCAGGAAAGACTCCCCCTCCCCATAATTCAATCACCTCCCACCGGATCCTCCCATGACATGTGGGAATGGTGGGAATTACAATTCAAGATGAGATTTGGGAGGGGACATAGCCAAACCACATCACAAAGATTCCTGGAAGACCCCACTCCAAAGTAGCAGAAGTCACATGGGACATCCTGTTTCTCTCTTGGGTCCCAGAATTGATACAGCCTGGTGCTGGCTTCTGTATGCGAGGTGCAGGGGATGCAGGCACCCAGGCTGTGGTGCTGAGATGAGCTGCCAGGAAAGGCATCCACTCTGCAAGGAGAATCACAGCCATCCTTTGGTAGGCACTTCATATGTACCATCCATTGTCCCTCTTAGAAGCCTCACAAATGACCCTATCTGTTAGGAACACTGACTATACCCATTTTACAGATGAGGACATGAAGCACAGAGGAGTTAATTCATTTGCCCAAAGTCACACAGCTAGTAAACCAATGGACGGGGACTCCAAGGAGTTTGCTCGCAGCGTCTGTGGTCGTAGTAGCCCATTCTCATGCTGCTCTGAGGACATACCTGAGACTGGGTAATTTATGAAGGAAAGAAGTTTAATTGACTCACAGTACAGCATGACTTGAGAGGCCTCAGGAAACTCACAATCATGGTGGAAGAGAAGAAGAACAAGGGCTGAGTGAAGGGGGGAAACCCCATATAAAACCATCAGATCTCGTGAGAACTCACTGTCATGAGAACAGGAAGGGGGAAACTGCCCCCATGAGTCAGTTGTCTCCACCTCATTCCTCCATGACACATGGGGATTATGGGAACTACAATTCAAGATGAGATTTGGGTGGGGACACCGCCAACCCAAAGCAGTGGTCTTAACCATATCGGTCCTGATTGTTCAGTGTCTTCCCCCAGGGGCCACAATTCACTATTAAGATTTTTCTTTGAATTTGTGTTTTCTCAAGCAACAAAAACTATTACTGACACAGCACATTAGCCCTGATCCGTGCAAAAGGGAGGGTTCATGAATTAGGAATCCAGATCCCAAAGGGAATTTGCAACTGAGGACAGAGCAAGCATGATGGGTGGGGGAGGGGACAGTTGGGTGCCCTCTCCTCAAATAAAGTCACCAATTCATGGTTTTCCTTGCTGCTGTCTGGGTATTTTATTTTCCCTTTACAATTACTTGTCTGGGTTTGGGCTGTAAGAGAGATCAAACATAAAGAAGAAATAAAATTTTAATCCAATAATCTACCTAACTGGAGATAACCATCATTAAAATCCTGCCATATTATTTTCAGTCTTTTTTTTTGCATGTTTAATTTTCTATTTCATTTGTTTGATGACATGAATAAAAATGAATTGATTACTAAAAATGCTTTTTACTCTGGAGAGGTATAGACAAAGAAAGCAAACAAAAGGACCAAAATTGTGCTACCCAATAACCCTGCTAACATTTGAAGTACAAATAAACGTCACACACACATAAAGTTAGAAAACAGACCACAAAGGGGGCCACTGTGAAAGTCACCTTCCCATCAACCTAGCTCTTTTCCCCAAATTAACCACTGTTAACAGTTTCTGTGATTCTTTCTGGAAAAAAAATGTATCCACCTGCATTTGTGGATCTATTTATATAAACTGTTTTTTCTTTGCATCCCTTCCAGGCATTTTCTATGCACATATTTTTCACATGGCTGAGATCATACTGCAAGTGCACCGGTATCTTGCCCTTTTCACCTGACACTCTGTGATAAGCCTTCTGAGATTGCTTTGTAGCAGGAGCCTCCGGGGCCCTATCCACAAGAGGCAGCTCCCTGGGCAAGCATGCCTGGTTCTCTGGCAAAAGACTGCCAGGAAGAGGAAGGTTTCAATGCCAGCCTTCCAGCAGATGGAAGGGAACAGTGCATGGCTGCCGCTTGTGTATGCTTATTTTCAGATCAAACCAGCCAGCATTTCTTGAGCACCTACTGTGTATGACGATGCACAGAGACAATTTGCCTGGCTTATTTCTGCAGCATCTTTCTCTAGGAAGGTGGAGGTAATACTGTGAAGAGCCTTGACAGCATCCACATGTTACAGTAGAACAGCCAGGAAACAGCTGTTCCAAAGGACTGCAGAGTTAATCCGAACACCTCCACCTCCAGTAGTGGCTTCAGAGTCTGAAACCATTTTTCTCTTTGCTTCTGTGCAATGCAGCCACTGAGAGCAGCAAACATGTCCCTGACAGTAGTGGGAAGAGGCTGGTAGTCGAGAGATGGTTTCAAGCAGTTTGGGGCCAGGTGGGGAAATGGCACAGAGGACAGGGAGGCAGTGGAAGGCACCCCTGCAGCTGTTGGGAGTCCCAGGCCAGGTCAGCAGGCACAACATTCGTCAAGGCAGCCCATGGCATTGAGGTTGGGCTGCAGAACCGGGTTCCTGGACCTGAAACCAGAGAAGTATCCCCAGTGCTGTGGGTCTCCGCATGGCCAGTCTGGACATGGGGCTTCAGAAAAGCTAGAATGAACATCTCACGGCTCATCAGAGCCTACAGACGTGGGTAGCAGAGCAAAGCAGCTGCACACAGGCTCGGGTCAGTTAGAGCTGGAACTTCTCTTCCTGGAACAGGGGCTTGGCAAGGATGCATAACCACCGTGGGTCTCAGCATCCTCATCTGTGAAATGGGCACAGCAATACCCTCTTCCTTGGTAGGTTAAAGTACACACACGGTCAACAAATGGTGACCAGTGCTGTAGTCTACAACACTGTTTGGCCTCTCAGCAGATTGTGTTCGTTTCCTCGGACTCCTGTTGCAGTATTCCCATTGTGCAGATGTTACACATTTTAGAGTTGTTCCGCAGTTCTTGGATATTCTACTGTGTTTTCCTGAGTCTTCGTTCTCTTTCCTTTTTAGTTCTGGAGGTTTTTATTGATATAGGCTCAAGTTCAGAGATTCTTCATTCAGCCCTATCCAAGCTAACCGATAAGCCCAACAAAGTCAGTCTTCATTTTTGTTAGTGCTGTTGTTTGCCTGCATTTCTTTTTTGGTTTTTCTCAGGGTCTATGTCTCTGGTTACATTGCCCATCTATTCTTGCATGCTGTCTACTTTATCCGTTAGAGCCCTTAGCAGTAACCCACCCCTTAATTTGCATGTAATTGAAAGTGGGTTTACATGAGTATAAATACAGTTGCCTACAGCCCATACGTTGCTGACTCTAGGTGCACTGCCTATGAGTTAGCCCTGTTCTGCGAGGAGCAGCTCTGTTTCAGTAAAAGATTGCTGTCTAACACTGCTGGCTTCCCTTTGAATTATTTCCTGGGTGAAGCCAAGTACCCTCCTGGGCTAAGCCCCAATTTTGGATTGTGCCTCTCCTACGTCAGAACTACCATATGATCCAGCAATTCCACTTCTAGGTATATACTGTAAAGAACTGAAAGCAGGGTTTGGAAGAGGTATTTGTACACCCGTGTTTCTAGAAGTATTATTCACAATAGTTAAGAGGTGGAAACAACCAAAGTGTCCATCAACAGATGAATGGATAAGCAAAATGTGGTGTATACATTACAGTCGATTATGATTCAGCCTTAAAAGAAGGAAAGCCTGGCACATGCTACAATGCGGATGAACCTTGAGGACATCACGCTGAGTGAAATAAGCCAGGCACGAAAGGACGACTATTGTAAGAGTCCACTGATACGAGGTACCTAGAGCAGTTGGATTCATAGAAACGAAGTAGAATAGTGGCCACCAGGGCCTGGAAGAGGGGAATGGGAAGTCAGTGTTTAATGAGGATAGAGTTCCAGTTTCGTAAGATGAAAGTGGTGTAGAGATGGATGGTGGTGATGGCTATACAACATTATGGACATATTTAATGCTACTGAACTGTACAATTAAAAATAACTAAGATGTTAAATTTTAGGTTACGTATATTTTACCCCAGTAAAAAAAAAAAATAGATAAGATGAAAAAATGAAAGAGAAAAAAAGATGTTCTCAAAATCGAGGGAATTTGTTGCCAGTAGACTTGGCTGGCAAAAAATGTTAAAAAGAAAAATTCTTTAGAGAAAACAATATAGGTAAGAAACTCAGATCTGCATAAAGAAAAGAAAAGTGAAGGTAAAATAAAAACTTGTATTTTTCTTATTCTTGATTGACCTGACAGACAGCAGTTGGTTCAACATAATAGTAGCAATGATGTATTCAGTTACATATGCTTATGTAGTGTCTTATTTATATATTGTGCTTATGTATGCTGATCTATAAGTGAACTGAATGGCAGCAATCGTAATGGAACCCAGGTTTGACTGCTCACTGCCTGAAAGCCAGCCACTAGAGACAAGGGTTGGTAGGAGGAAAAGCAGGTTGATTTGGAAAGCCAGTCAAACCAAGAGGATGGCGAACTGGCATTCTAAAGTACCATTTTCAGTTTTTCAGGCTGGCCAGAGGGTTTTTATGGGTGAGGGGATATGAGGAAGCTACGTGCAGAGATCGGGATCAAAAGGTGACTGAGGACCACAAACATTTGGGTGCCAGCGAGGGGGCGAGGAGGTTGGGAACTTTTTGTCTTTGGTTAGGTCACAGTGCTTCTGTAAATCTTCAACAAAACATACTTAGTTGTTTACAAACTTCCCCTTTGATATGGTTTGGCTGTGTCCCCACCCAAATCTCATCTGGAATAGTAGTTCCCATAATCCCCACGTGTGGTGGGAGGGGCTTGGTGGGAGGTAATTGAATCATGGGGGTGGTTTCCACATGCTGTTCTTGTGACAGTGAGTGAGTTCTCGTGAGATCTGAGGGTTTTATAAGAGGCTGTTCCTGCTTTTGCTCGGCACTTCTCCTTCCTGCCATCATGTGGGGAAGGACGTGTTTGCTGCCCCTTCTGCCATGATTGTAAGTCTCCTGAGGCCTCCCCAGCCATGCAGAACTGTGAGTCATTTAAACTTCTTTCCTTTATAAATTACCCAGTCTCGGGCAGTTCTTCATACCAATGTGAGAACGGACTAATAGACCCCTTTTAATCCCAGAGTTAGTTCAAAAACTCATGATTGCTGTTTCACATTTCATCTCAGTGCTCTAAAATTATCCCAGCCCACGTGCAGGAAGGGGTAAATGCCCCTTAAAGAAAAACGGAGTGAGTGACGTTAGTTTCTTGCTGTTTCACTGTTACACAATGATACGAGGCATGAGAGGGAGGAATTAGGATGGTTTTGTTATGTTAAGGTGCTCACACTGCCTGTGAAGTGTTATAGTGTTATTTGAAAGAGACACAGAGAGAAGATGCCATCCACATGCCAAGGAGGAAGACCTGGAGCAGCAGCCCTCATGAGGAACCTGCCCTGCAGACACCTTGATTTCCGACGTGGCCTCCAGCCCTGGGTGAGAATACAGTTCTGTTGTTTTCAGCCACCCAGTTTGTGGCGCTTTGTTACAGCAGCCCTAACAAACGAATGCTCGTACTTATGTATCTATTGAACTTTTTATTTGGAAATAATTTTAGATTAATAGAAGACTTGCAAAGATATTCCAGAACGTTGCCTTCACTGTGTTCCCCTGGCTTTCCCTGTTATCTCACACAGCCACCGCACACTTAGCAAAACTGAGGAATTATCATTGGCGCAATCCCTTTCACTAAACTACGAACTTTTATTAGGATTTTCCCCAGTTTCTTCACTAATGTTGGCTTCTGAATTTAATTTGAAGGTACAGCCACAAGGATTTCCTGGCCAATCAGGAAGGTGAGGAGTGAAAGATGACCCCAAGCTGCTTGTCTTGGCACTGCAAGGGTGGAGGTGCTATCAGCCAAGAAGGGAACAGATTAGGAGATGAAGAAGAAGCATTTAGTTTTGACCTTACATTTGAGATTCCATCCATGTGGACACTTTGAGTAGGTAATCGGATGTCAGAGTCTAGGGTCTGAGAGAAAGAGGTCTAGGTTGAAATAAAAATGCAACTTAAGTGGCCACCCAACTGACTCCGGACCCAGGCTTAGAGAAAGGGGAGTTATAGGAAAAAACTTCACTCTATCCTAAAACCATAGAGAAAAGAAGGCAATGATTGCCAGCCAGCCAGCCATCCCTGGAGACTTCTTACAGATCTTTTCCCAGCAGGAGTGGCTAAGTGCCTTAAGGGAGGATGACCACAGCCAGGTGAAGCAGGGGACAGATGGATGAGGCAGACAGAAGGTATCGATCAGCAAAACCACCATGGCATATGCTGGCCTGTGTACCCATAGATCCAGGTGCATGCAAAACCATGCCTGCTGTGCACGTCCCTGCATGAGTTCCCTCCTGTTCCTGACCTCCCCTGCCTGGTAGGCAATGATAAGTCCTCAGTGAGGCCCGGCCTCCCTGCCTCCCCAGCCCCAGCAGTCCCCAGCTCCGGGTCATGCCCATACCCCAGCTGTTCTGTAGCCTGGGTTTCTTTCCATCCCTTCTCCTGGGTGCCCACATGCTTCTTCTGTACAGCAGCCTCTTCTCATTCACCTCCAGGTCCCGAGACCAGCCCAGTGCCTACCTGGCCCCTCATGGACCCTCAGTAAATATTTGTGGGAATCAGCACAAGTGATTTTCTGGAAGCCACTAACCAGGAGTGAGCAGAGCCAGGTAAAGAAGCGTGGACACCCTCAGAGGCTCCATCTGACAGTTCAAGGGGCTGACATTTATCAGGAAATGTGACAGATGTGCTGTGTGAACCAGGAAGACCTGTCAGTCCCCTCGGCCGTAATTAGCCGCTGCTTCACTCTCCCAGGGAGGCCACTGAGGACTCTGGGTTCTGCCTTTGCAGTGGGATGTCCGTCCACCCCTGCCCTTCTCCCAGGAGGAGCAGCTGCCTGTGACCCTGGACTTCAGCAGGAGAAGATGATCTTCTGGAATGGGATTAGCTTCATGTTGAAGAGTACTAATTATGGTTGCTCTCCTTTTTTTTTTTTTTTTTTTTTGAGAAGAAGTCTTGCTCTGTTGCCCAGGCTGGAGTGCAGTGGTGCCATATCAGCTCACCGCAGCCTCTGCCTCCCAGGTTCAAGCAATTCTCATGCCTCAGCCTCCCGAGTAGCTGGGATTACAGGCATGCGCCACCACACCCAGCTAATTTTTGTATTTTTAGTAGAGACGGGGTTTCACCATGTTGGCCAGTCTGGTCTTGAACTCCTGACCTCAAGTGATCTGCCCCCCTCGGCCTCCCAAAGTGCTGGGATTACAGGCATGAGCCACTGTGCTCGGCCAATTATTGTCACTTTTGGAACCCAGGGACACTCAGCTCTGGGGAAGGCACAGCCCCTTGGATGTCCTGGGAGTTTCCTGTGACCCGGTAGGACGAGGAACAGTTTCTTGGGGCTGAAGTGAGGACGCTGTGCCCTCATTAAGGATGCTCTGCACAGTGAGACCCGTGTTTTCCCTGGTGGCAGTGACAGCCACCTGAGCTCTGCACGTTCCCTAGGGCCAGGTCTCTAAGGTCGTGTGTGGCCACTCTAGACTGCCCACGCTGCGGCTCTTCTCCCAACACATACACGTGCATGTGTGCACACACCTACTCCCATTCCATAAGCTCAGTGCAGCAGATGTGGCCACTTCAATTACACAGCAGCACAGTGGGCTCTGCGGCTCAGCAACCCCTGGGGAGCAGGAGGCCCCGCGGTTTGCAGTGAGGTGTGGAGAATGGAGCAGGCTCGGTGGTGTTAATGACGGCAGCCAGCACTCCCCGAGCAGCACTCGCGAACCGATCGCTCTTTAATTATCTGGAATTAAAGCGCCGTCTTCACCCTCTTTATGTTATGGCGGAGGAAATCCGGGCGTCCATTAATTACCTGATCCATATGTAAAGTGTCACACATAATTTTTCCAGAGCCAAAGGGTTCTTGCTCCAAGACCTGCATCATCTCTTAATAATGATGTGGAGTGAAATGAGAGAGGACCCAGCCTCCAGAAGAGGACCTCAGAGCCTGGATCCTGCCAAGGCCAGGGTGGCAGCCAAGCTGAGGGCTTCACCTAGGGTGCCTGGGCACCAGCCCTGATGGGCTGAGGTTCCCCTGCAGCAGTGAGAGAACAAAGGCTCCAGAGACAGAATTAAGAGTTTGATAAACTCCTTCTATCAGAGTCCATTAAGTAGAGAAGTGAATGAATATTAAAAGCAAAGTTTAAGCCACAGCACAAAGGATCTAGGTTAGATGGTAAGAAGGATTTTCCAGTAGGAGGAGAGAGTTGCACACATGCTCAATGTTCCATTCTCCAGAAGCAGGAGATTTCGTGGCTGGTCCAGGGCGCAGTTCGCATTTGGAGGGAATGCCTGTGCCAGGGACCAGGCCATCACCAAGAGAGCAGCTAAAATACCAAATACTACTGAGGTCACAACCTCATCAGCAGCCTTAGGAACATGCCCTGGGCACACAGAGGAGGAGAGGGACAGAGGGACGGGATCAGAGAGATGTGAGTGCTTATTTCTGGCTGAACCATCAGTTTTGCCAACTGAAAAAATCTTGACAGTTGACCAGGTCCTCAACAACCCAGACGTCTCCCAGCCAGTGCTTGATGGCTTTGAACCTGAGCCTTGGAGAGGTTTGATGTAGGAAAAAGCAAAGGCAGGCATCCCCTGTGGTTAAAGACCCCTCCCGCCGGACTTCCCCAGCCAGGCTTCCTTCCAGGTTGACAGAGGGGGCTGCTCTTGTGGGTGATGGAGGCAGTAACAGGATGGGGTGAGAAGACCCCTCTGTATCCTCCAGAGCCCTCTCTCTCACACGCGCACCTCATCCCAGCCTCAGTCAGCCCACGGTGGATCCTCTCCTTGCTCCCAATTTACAGAAGGCGAGACTGAGGCCCAGCGCTAAGCCTCAAGTGGATGGCAGAGCTGGCCCAGGTGCCCTAACTCTGGCCAAAGCTGTCACCCACCAAAAGCATGGGGTGTCCCTCACGCAGGGGGATCTGCGTCACCCCACGCACCCACGCTGCCCCTGTCTGGGTCTCCAGGAGCTTTCAGCCTGTGAATGCCCCACAGCTGGCACCCAGCTGCTTGGGCTGTGTTCACATGGCCCCCTCCTGCCCCCTAATCCTGGGCCTCTGAGCCTCTACCTGCTGAGATCAGCCAGAGAGCAAGGCTTCTGGGCACCGGGCTCCGGGAGCTCATACCCTCTCCTTCCTGCGCGGCCTCATCCTGTTTCACCATCCTCTACTAGTTTATCAGATCTCAGACGTGAGTCCACCTGTGGCTGGAGCTGCCCCCCTTTCTGGGGGAACACACCCTGATGGCTGACCACCCCAGGGCAGGAAGCGTGGGGCCCTCCTGGGCCACCTGGGTGTCCACCTGGCATCCCTGCTGCCAGGACAAAAGCTGGCTCCTGCTGCCCACCCCACCTCCCACTACTGCCTGGCTCTGAAGCTCTACTGAGTGCCCTCCTCCCCCAGCTGCATGAGAACCAGGCTTCCACACATTCCAAACATTCCGGGGTTATGAAGACCTAGTTGGTCTTGCCTTAGTGGGAGGTGACACTCAGCAGATTCGGGAGGGGGCTCTTTAAGAAAAAGATTACAGGCTGGGTGCGGTGGCTCACGCCTGTAATCCCAGCACTTTGGGAGGCCCAGGTGGGCGGATCACAAGGTCAGGAGATCAAGACCATCCTGGCTAACACGGTGAAACCCTGTCTCTAATAAAAGTACAAAAAATTAGCCCGGCGTGGTGGCAGGCGCCTGTAGTCCCAGCTACTCCGGAGGCCTGAGGCAGGAGAATGGCATGAACCCAGGAGACGGAGCTTGCAGTGAGCCGAGATCGCGCCACTGCACTCCAGCCTGGGCAACAAGTGTGATACTCCGTCTCAAAAAAAAAAAGAAAGAGATTACAAAATTACAAATGAAAAGAGAAAGACAGACCCCATGAAAGAGAGGAGGTTCCTGGGCTTCAGCTGTATCTCTGCTCAGGCTCTGGGAAGCGATAGGCACCTGGACAAGCCTCAACCCAGGTGGGAGATATCATAGGTCCACCCTGCAGCAAAGCGGCCGGGCCAGCCATCTCCTCCTGCCCCCACTGTCCCCTGTGTGCAGCAGCTCAGAGCATTGGCACTTTCAGCATCCAACCCTGGCAGGAGGGCTCACAATCCACCTTCCTGGGGACCCCAGTGAAAGGATCTTACCAGCCTCCATTTCCCAGACATTCACTGCCCCAGGGCAGCACACAGCCACCCGTCCCCCGTGCCAGGCTTCCTCTGAACAGGATGCCCAGGTCTCCTGGCAGCTCTGGCCCCCTAGCCTGGGGAAGCTGCCAGCCCTGCTGCATCCTAATCCCGGCTTTGACAGTCCTCCAGGCCCCGTCCTTTCTTGGACCCTTTCTGCCCAACCCCTTCCTGGCACAAGGCTGGTCACCTCCTTCCCAGCTACTTGTCCTGTCTTTGGGGCTGAGGTTGAACCTGCCAGGAAGGGAGGGGACTGGGGGGGAGGGGAGAAGAGGGGAAGAAGGAGGAGAAGGGAGAGGGGAGGGGAGCGTTTCTTGTTTACCGCCTGCTGCCTCTCCAGGCTCACGCGGGCTCGCTCACTCTCCTCCTTCATCTCAGAAATCTCTCCAGCCTCTCCCTCCCTCCGCCTCCCCCCTGCTTTTTCCTGTCCATTACATCTTTCTTACATCTCCTGGAATAAAAAACAATTCTCTTGTGCCACCTAATTCCCCCTCCTAACAGTTTAAGGCCATTATATTAAATAATGATAATCACAAGCATCTCTTTGTTCGTCTTCAACAGCTGCCTGTTCCTTTTAAAGCTCTCAAACCCAAGGTCACAGGCCCCTCCACTCAGCTTAGATAAATCTCTCCCACCGCCGAATTCTGACAAATCCCCGCGCTGGCCGGCCCTTTGTTGTGTATTCTTTGTTTGAAATACGGCATGCGGGGCGATGCGCCCAATGCCAGCCTTTCCACCTTCGCATATTAAATCGCGGCCGCTGCTTCCCGGTGAAGGGAAAGGAAGGGAAGGGAAAGGCGGCGCCTCCCCCTGCCTGACTGTGGCAGAAGAACCCCCGCAATCCTCCCCTCCTCGCCCCTCCCCCCACCGCTCCGCCAACCCAGGCGTCTCCCACGGTGGCGGCATCTCTTTTGTTCTCAGCTGCCTGCTCATCCCTGATCACCTGCCTGAAGAAGAGCTCCCGAATTACTTACTCATAATAACTTGGTTAAATCAAAAGGTGCCATCATGCGCCCCCCCATCTGCAGGGGCGAGTGGGTAAATGGAGAGGGTGGAAGGCCCCAGAAAGAGCTGCACTAGGGGAGCCCAGGAAGGGGGCGGGGGCGCAGCACCCCTCCTCTGTGCCCTGGAGACCCTGCCCATCTCTGCTTCCCTGCTGGGCCCCATCAGCCCCCGGGGACTTCCGGGATCCTGGCTCTACTCCAGGCCATCCTGTACTTGGCTGAATCGTGAACCTGTGAATTCATGTCCTCCCGGAACCTGAAAATGCAGCCTTGTTGGAAAGAGGGTCTTTGCAGATGTGATTAAGGTAAGGATGGGGATGAGGTCGTCCTGGATTAGGGTGGGCCCTAAATCCAATGAGAGCGTCCTGGCAAGAAACAGGAATGAAGACTCAGAGACACACGGGCAAATCCAGGTGAAGCCGCAGCAGAGATTGGAGCCATGCGAAGGACGCCAAGGATCCCCGGGAGCCCCAGATCCCGGAGAGGGGCCTGGGACAGGTTCTTCCTCGGAGCCTCAGTGGGAACCAGCCCTGCCGACACCTTGATTTCTCCCCTCTGGCTTCCAGAACTGGGAGAGGAAAAATGTCTGTCACTTTAAGCGGCCCAGTTTGTGGATCTGTGTCCCAGCATCCCCGGGAAAGTGGCGCATCCTCTTCCCTTCCTCCAGGAGACTGACAAGATCCATCCACAGACGAGACCAGGAAGGAGAACGCACCCAGATGGTGAATGTTAAGATCCCAGGCATGAAAGGGCCCAGGTCCAGCCACACCCCAGATTCGTTGCGGGAGAAAGGCCGGAAGCTTCCAGAGCAGATGCAGCCCTCTCTCCCCTGGGCCCCCCAGTGGGAGGGTGATGGTGGCCAGGCAGCCACCTCCTGGGGCCCGGTGTGGCTGGTGCTCCTCACTCCTGGTGCACAGAAGATGGAGCTGGCAGCCCAGGACCCGGGAGGTGCCCTCAGGTGCAGAAAAGGGCTTTTCCTCCCCATGTGTGCACCTTTGACCTGTTGAAGCCAGAGTAGGAGGCAGGGGTCACATCTGTCCCTGCCTTAAATGCCCACCTGCCTCACCTGCCTCATCCCACCCTGGCACGGCCCCTGGGAGCCTGATAAGGCCTAAGCTGCTCTCAGGTGGGCTGCAGGCTGGGCTGCTTGATGAGAGCAAGGCCCTTTCCTGGGGGTGGAAGGGAGTCAGAGTGGGGAGGGCCATAGGAGCCGCTTGCTCTGAGCCACAAGGGGATGTGGGTTTGGGTCCTCTGAGAAGCAGGTGCCGGGAATTAATTGGATGTCCACGAGACTTGTTGCAGGGAAATGGCTGTGAAGGAGAAAGGAAAGAGAGCAGGAAGAGCTTCCTTCCATGATGCAGGACCGACCTGTGCAGGGAGTGGGGAGGGAAGGAGGCCTGGGAGGAAGAGCCTCACTGAAAGCCCCAGCTGGCAGGTGGGGGCCCAGAGCAGAGACTGCCTGAGGGGTGGGGGATCCTCCTGGGGCAGGAGTGGCCAGCTCTGGTGTTCCCAAGCTTCTGCGTGGGCTGGGAGCTGGATGGGGTGTCGAGGCTGTGCAGACTGCACCCCTCCCTGGAGGGCTCCTCTGGGAAGGTGGGTGGGGAGCACCTGCAGGGGAGCTGCAAGAGCCAGGGAAGAAAGGGGGTGCTGGATGGGATGGTGGCACTGTATGAGTCCGTTCTTACACTGCTAGAAAGAACTACCTGAGATAGGGTAATTTATAAAGAAAACAGGTTTAATGGACTCACAGTTCTGCACGGATGGGGAGACCGCAGGAAACTTACAGTCATGGTAGAGACAAAGGGGGAGCAAAGCATGTCTTATATGGCAGCAGGAGAGAGAGTGAGGCAGGACGTGTCATACTTTAAACCGTCAGATCTCGTGAGAACTCCCTCACTTTCACGAGAACAGCATGAAGGAAATCCACCCCCGTGATCCAGTCACCTCTCTCCAGGTCCCTCCCCTGACATGTGGGGATTACAATTCAAGATGAGATTTGAGTGGGGACACAGAGCCAAACCATATCAGGCACCCCCCTGCTTTCTCCTGCTCTTCATGCCCCTAGTTCCCCCTTGGCCAAGGTCCTTCCCTCCCTTTCCAGGGGGCAGACAAGGACGCTGTCTCCACCGCAGGCTTCTCTGTCTTCCCAGAGCCAGCACCTGCCTCATCCGAAATCCCCAGCCCTGAGTTTCCTCTCCTCCCCCTCCCACAACACACCCTCCTCCTTCTTCAGGCACCTCTGTTTCTGAGGCTGGTTCTTCTCCAGCCTCACTTATTATTTCAATTTCTTCTCTTCATTTCCCCTAATTTCACATATTTTCAGAGAGAGTCGAGGAAATGAGAAATGCTGTCATCTTCAACATGAGCTTTAATAGAGACGAGAACAGGTTTGATTTTTTGTTTTTCTGTGAAAGGCTAGAGAGCAGATGAGGGAGGACGCCTTAGCGTGCATTCCATGTGGGAGCAGCCTGGGGGCCTTGCTCTCTGATCTGGTAAAGCCCCGCCTGAGAGCTGCCCCAGTTGGCCCAGGGTTCTGCGCAGACCTTTGAGGACAAATAATACATCTACCTGATGGCTGGGCGGCCACTTTTCCCTGTGCTGGCACCTTGGGGCCGCCCCACTGCAAAACCCTCCTCTGTTCCTGTTCTGGAGGTCATTCATGACCAGTCAGCACCCATCTACATCCCCATCCATGTGTCTCTGGGCCAGGGCGGGTGGGACTGGCAGCACAGCAAGTTGGTCCCAGCCCTGGGGTGGGCTTCTGGCAGGTCAGGGGTTCAAACCCTGCAGACCGCTGCAGGTCACAGAAGCAGGGGCAGCAGTGCGAGATGAAACAGGTGGAAAGAGAAAGGTCCCAGGAAGTGTCCTCCTGGTCCTGGTGTGAAGCTCTCTCACAGGGTCGGGAAATCAACGTGGGTGTGATTGCCAAGTTCGTTTTCTAACTTCCCACCATGACAGGGCAGCCGTTACGGGACCAAATGACTTTCTTAGTCCCACCGAGGAAAACACACATGAACACTCCCAGGCTCTCCCGTTGGTGGGGGAGTGAGATTCCCAGCCATGCTGGCATCCAGCAGGGCAGTCTGTGTTGCTGAGACCTCTTGGTTGCATTCACTCTAGCTCACATTCAGGTGACTTTGAGCTCGAGGGACCTGCAGAAATAATTGTGTGTGTCTTAAATTGGGTCCCTGTTGGACATCGGGTGTCGGAAGGGCAAGCACCTTGAAGGAGGGGAGGTGGGTGCACGTGTACACAAATGCACACAACAGAACAGGGACCAGACGGGCAGAACCACATCCTGCACTCAGGATCTCCCAGGCTGACACTGAAAATGTGAATCCACCCAACAGCAGGCCCTTTACAAAAAAAAAAAACTAGGGCAGGTGACTCATGCCCTGGGGCCTAAGCAACACATCCATGACACATGGCTAAGCTTGGCCTCGCTTCCCTCCTCTCCAGAGGGCTAAATCATGAGGCTCTCTGCAAAGAAAACCCGGGGCCTTGGGATGAAAGACGGCACCTTCCTCAACTCCAGTTGACCCTTGAACAACATGGGTTTGAACTGCATGGTCCACTTATGCACAGATTTCCTTCCATCTCTGCCACCTGCGAGACAGCAGGACCTGCCCCTCCTCATCCTCCTCTTCAGCCTCCTCAATGTGAAGACAAGGAGGGTGAAGACCTTTATGATGATCTGCTTCCGCCTAATGAGTAAATATGTTTTCTGTCCTTTATCATCTTCTTAATAACATTTTCTTTTCTCCAGCTTACTTTATTGTAAGAATGCAGTAACAGGCCGGGCACGGTGGCTCACGCCTGTAATCCCAGCACTTTGGGAGGCCGAGGCAGGCGGATCACGAGGTCAGGAGATCGAGACCGTCCTGGCTAACACAGTGAAACCCCGTCTCTACTAAAAATACAAAAAAAATTAGCCGGGCGTGGTGGCGGGCTCCTATAGTCCCAGCTACTCGGGAGGCTGAGGCAGGAGAATGGCGTGAACCCCAGGGGGCGGAGCCTGCAGTGAGCTGAGATCGCGCCATTGCACTCCAGCCTGGGCGACAGAGAGACTCTGTCTCAAAAAAAAAAAAAAAAAAAGAATGCAGTAACATATAACTTATAAAATAAAACACACACAATGACATACAAAATATGTGTTCATTGACTATGTTCTCGGTAAGGCTTCTGGTCAACAGCAGGCTATTAGTAGTTAAGTTCTAGGGGAGTCAAAAGTTACACATGGGTTTTTGAGTTACACAACACTGAAGGCAGAGATGTGGGAGGCCCGCGCCTTCAACACGTGGGCCTGATGTACCTGCTCAGCTCCCCCTGGACACGTCTGCCGATTCTTTGACAATTGCTAAGTGTTGGGCCCTTGCCGGCCACTGTGACAGGGGTAGGGACAACGAGATAGAGCCGATGCTTAGGGCGCCGCCTTTCAGGAGCCTAGGGACCCGGGGGAGAGGTCTGCACACCTGCTGTCCCCTGCAGCCAGCACACCTGCTGTCACGCTCACCTTCCCCTCTTAACCAGCCCCCTCCTCAGACTCCCGGGCAGTCACTGCTACCACCTGCTTCCTCACCCCTCAGGTTCAGACCCTGGAGTTGTCACTGACTCTTCCCTTGCCCTCCCCAGTGTCCGGGTCTGGGCAGCCCCAACCCTGGTTCCCACGCTGTTCACCCCTTGCCATGCATCCCTCTTTTCCATGCCTCCTGCTGCCACCCTGGTCACACTCTCCTCTCTCTGACGTGGACTTCCAGCTGCCCTCCCTGCCATCTCTGCTCCCCCAGGCCACCCTAAGCACGGGGCAAGCCCAGTGAGGGACAATGGGCATAAACATACGCACCTTGGTGTTGATGATGCATAGAATTAGGAAGGGTGATGAAGATTCATCTTCCAAGTGTGTCCCTTGAACAAGGAATTACACCTCACCTTGGTCATGAATGTATAGCAAAGCAATGGGTGCCAAGTCCCCTGGGATTCAGCTGCAACCCAGGCCAGCTGTGTGCCCTCAGGCAAGTCACGTCTCTCTCTGGGTCTCAGTTCTCCCTAGGACATAAAGGGGGATGAGTGTGGGGGCTTTCAGTAGCTTCGTTCAGTTTGCATCCTCTACTTCTATGCCTTAGTTGTCTGCATTTCCTGGCTCCAACCTGCTGCTAAGCGGGTATCTGGGAACAGAAAGAAAGAGGAGAGGAAGGAGGGGTCCTCACTCCTGATAAGCTGCAGTGGCAGCATCAGCCTTCAGGGCAAGGGGGCACCTGGTGGGGCAGTGGTCTCAGGAAGGCATGAGGGGAAGTCCCCCCATCCGCCTGCACCCCATGGCTCCCCCAAGCTCTTGGCTCCTGGGCAGAGGGGTTTCCTGGCTGCTTTCTTGTGCCTTCCACCTTTGAGGATGAATTCTTTCTCCACCTTTAAGCACATTATCAAGATTCATGCCATAATCGAGAGGGGCTGCCACGGAGGCTCAGGGGTCTCTGAGCAATAACTCCTAATTCAGAAATTTATCTAGGGCAGCAAAGACAAGGGCACTCCCCACCAGGACCGGCTCTGCCGGGAAGGAGAGGAGCCGGTCTGCAGGCTCGCCGCCCGCCGAAACATCCGCTTTGCACATGCCTAATTATAACTTGGGTTGCTACAAACGGAAATGGACTAAACCCATTAAATCTATTTTTTCTCCCGTGGTGGGAGGAAGTATGGATTTCTTAAAGATAGAGAATTTAAATTAAGCTTTAAAACTGTGACTGAGCAAGATTTAATACTGACAATTAGCCTAGACAAACAGTTAATCGCCCTGGTGGGGTAATTTATATATGTTCCATGTGCCCACGAGGCGGACAGCACAGTGCACTGCAAATTAGTGCAAGGAAAGAGGCTTTGCCCCTCCTCGAGCTGCAGCCTGATGGGGCAGGGGCTGTTTAGAGCTTCCCATCCCAGTGGCCTGACGTGGCAGGAGCAGGGTGGGTTGTCCCATTTTACGGGGTCTGCCTGGCAGACAGCCACCCAGACGTCTCAGACCCTGGTCCCTGGAATGGGAGTGGTCAATGCAGCTGTTTCAGGGCTTGGAAAGGGAAAATCTTGCCTCTTCCTTCCAGGAAGGACATGTCATAGTATGTGGAGCTCAGAATTCTTGGAGGGTTTATTTTCTTTTATTTTTAAATTTATTTTTATTTTTTATTTTTTCTCACGCTGTCTCCCAGGCTGGAGGGCAGTGGCATGATCTCAGCTCACTGCAGCCTCTGCCTCCTGGGTTCCAGGGATTCTTATGCCTCAGCCTCCCGAGTAGCTGAGACTACAGGTGCATGCCACCACACCCAGCTAATTTTTTGTATTTTTAGTAGAGTTGAGGTTTTGCTATGTTGGCCAGGCTGATCTCGAACTCCTGACCTCAAATGATCCACCTGCCTCTGCCTCCCAAAGTGTTGGGATTACAGGCATGAGCCACCATGCCTGGCCTTATTTTTATTTTTAATTTTTCTGGGTATGTGGTTGGCGTATATATTTGTGGGGTATATGAGATGTTTGATACAGCCATGCAGTATGAAATACGCACACCGTGGAGAGTGGGGTATCCATCCCCTCAAACATTTATCCTTTGAGTGGAAAACAATCCAATGACACTCTAAGTTATTTTAAAATGTACAATTAAGTTATTGTTGGCTATAGTCACCGTATTGTGCTATCAAATAGTAGGTCTTATTCAATTTTTCTTTTCTTTTTTTTTGCGGGGGGGCACCCATCCTGGCTGCTCTGGCCCCAGAGAGCTGAGTGGGCTGAGCACTCACTTCTCCACTCTGAATGTCAGTCTCTTTGTCTGTAAAATGGGCTGAGTGAGTTTGGCGCTCACTTCTCCACTCCGAATCTCAGTCTCGTCTGCAAAATGGGAAGCACTTGCTCATCAAGAGTTCTTGGATGGGTTGGACCCCAGGTGGAAGCATCTATTTCAGAGCCTCAAGGGATGCTGTCTGTTCATCACCTGGTTCCTCCTAAATGGAGAGCTCCCTTATGCCCTCAGAAGCCCCATGTGCCTGGTCCTCAGAGAGTGCCCACGAATGGGTGCTAAACAACCGACTTTCAGTGCTTATAATAGCCGCCGTATGCCTCCCAGACAACAGCTTTCTCTACCTGGAATAGATGCGTCCATTCATGGCAACGTGGCATTGATTTTTTTTTAAATACCACATTAGCAAGACTTCTAAAGAAAAGATCCCTGGCTTCCTCACATGGACCAGGGTCCAAGCCACAGCCATTTTTACCTCACACCTCTCAAGGCTACAAACCACACCAACCATGATTCCCCTCCTGAGAACTTCAAATGCCTTTTTGTCCATATCACTCAGATTTGCAGATTTACTCTTTCCACATGCAACAGTTTTCCAGCTGCAATGATTTCTGTGGGTGGGTGGGTGGGTGGGAGAGTGGAAGGGTGAGGGGAGTTGATCTACACCCTTCCAGGGCTGCATTCATAGCAAAAGCCCACGCAAAGTTGATTGGAGAGAGTGAGCAGGTGGATACCTGCCCTGTTCCTGTCTCCTTTGACTTTATTCCAGGGACCCTAGGGAGCAGGGAACAGAGGGGAAGGCTGGGGGAGAGGGGCAGGGAGGCTGTTATTTCCTTAGCATGGGGCTGCTGGAGGATTGGCAGGGGGTGTGCTGGGCAGGAGATCATTCTGCAATAATGATGGGGGTGTCTCCTCTCACCTGGCCCACCTGCATCCCCTGGGGGCTCCCTGTTACAACCTGTGAGCCCGAGGGATATGACAGCAATAAAACCAACCCCTCCCACCCGCAGTCCCCTGAAGCCTTCCATCCAGCAGAGAAGTCAGACAACAAAGCGTCAGTCACATTTTAAGAAACAGTGACAACAACTATTCAAAATAGCCAAAAGGTTGAAGGAACCCAGCTGATGAACAGATAAATCCAATATGATGAATCTACACTATGGCCACAGGTGACGACGCCAGTGGACCTTGAAAACAAGCTCAGTGAAGGAAGCTCAGGTATAAAAGCCACATATGGCCTGATCCCATTTATATGAAATATCCATGGTCCTCAATTTTGATGGTGGAGCCAGAGGGGGACATGGAACAAGGTCAGGGGGGAACCACGCCCATGGAACGTCAGGCATCTCCTCTTCATCATGGGTGGAAAAAGCAAAACCAATCTTTCCTTCAAGGCTCCACTCTCACAACCACCTCTCCAGCTCGCGGCAAACACCTGAGAGGTCACAGTCACCTGGGCCACCTCTTCCACTCCCATGGGACTGCTGGCTCCTGGCAGGAAGGGGTTGGTCTTGTTTACCTCTGAGTCATCCCTGCTGCCTTCATATATGAAGCGGCCAATAAGTATCTCCAGGTGGGGTGATAAATGCCAAGGGAAGCCCCTTTGGTCCCAGGGCCAGGGTGAGCTCAGGCAGGGGTGGGAGGGTCATTGGGGAGCAGCAAGGCAGGTGCAGCAGCATCACAGTGCTGTTAAGGAAACTGAAACTGAGGGCCGGGGGCGGTGGCTCACGCCTGTAATCCCAACACTTTGGGAGGCCCAGGCAGGTGGATCACTTGAGGCCAGGAGTACGAGACCAGACTGGCCAACATGCGGAAACCCCGTCTCTACTAAAAATACAAAAATTAGCAGGCATGGTGGTGCACGCCTGTAATCTCAGCTACTAGGAAGGCTGAGGCAGGAGAATCACTTGAACCAGGAAGGCAGAGGTTGCAGTGAGCTGAGATTGTGCCATTGCACCATCTCTAGCCTGGGCAACAGAGCGAGACTCCATTTCAAAACAAAGAAACAAAATAAACTGAAACTGAGAGAGGTTAAGGCCCTGGCCCCAGGTCAAACCAGGAGACTGCCTTGGAGTGGTGGTTTCTCTTTTTCCACACTCTGGGAAGGTGTCTCAGATCTCCAAGTGAAGGAGGCTGGTGGGTAGAACAGAGGAGACCTGGAGAGTGACTGGTCCCTTGAAAGATCCTTGCAAACTCTTTGTGGGCAATGTACAGAGAAGGCCACAGACACAGCACAGAGACAGACCCCATTCCGAGAGCCTGCAGAGCCCTTTCCAATCTGCAGAGCATACCCACAACCCCAGCATGTTCCACTCCTGCCCCTACTCTCAGTCTGTTCTTTTCATCTGGGCCTTCTAAGGAGTGGGTACCCGGTGGCTTTGTTGTTGTTAAATTGCTGAGCAAACGTTATAATGAGTAAGTGCACAGAGAAAGAAGAACGCTAAGCACTGTGCTAGGCATTTGACATGCATTGCCCCACTTGATCCTCCCAAGAGCCATTGTCATCTCTATTATGCCATCAACCTAAATAACACACAGAGAGCAGCTCTCTAGAAGAAAAAGATACTTATTCATGAATAGGGCATCTCAATGGGAAGACGCGTGCTGCAGTAAACAATGTACATGTGAGGGAAGTAAAGCAAGGCAAAGAGAATTAAAGAGAAAATAAAATAAAATGAAATAAGGAGGATTAAATAATTGTTCTGAAATGATTATCCTTGGCTACAAGGACCAATAACAAGGGTGATGCCAGAGCGGACAGGCGGTTTCTGAGCAGGTGCCCCTGCAGAAGGTATCTTTTGTGTAAGGTTGCGATGACCTCTGTACAAGGTTGTGTTTTTTTGCAGGGTCTTCTGGACAGTTTTTGTTATCAAGCATTTATGCGTAATAACCCTCTCCTTATGGTCTTCTCCGGGTTTATTTGTCAGTGTGGACTCCGTTTTGATTCTGACAACTGCTGATGAGGAAACTGAAATTGAGAGAGGTTAAGACCTCTGCCCCAGATCACCCAGGTGGTAAGTGGCAGAGCTAAGACTATATCTCAGCTACTCTAGCCCTGGAGCCTTAGGCCAGAGCCCTTTTTTCCATGACTTGATTCTATCTCCCAGAAGGACAAAGAGATGGGTGGATGGAGGGATGGGTGGAAGAATAGATAGATAGATAGATAGATAGATAGATAGATAGATAGATGGAGGGAGAGAAGAACGTGTGGATGGATGGATGGATGGATGGATGGATGGATGGATAGAGGGATGGAGGGATGGAGAGGTAGAGGGATGGATGGATGGATGGGATGGATAGATGGAGGAATGGATGGAGGGATCCATGGATGGAAGAACGTATGGACAGATAGATGGGTGAATGAAGGGATAAAGGGATGGATAGGTGGAGGGATAGGGCAACGGATGGAGGAATAGAGGGATGGATGGATAGATGGAGGAAGCACAGAGGGATGTATGGATGGAAGAATGTATGGACAGATAGATGGGTGAATGGAGGGACAGAAGGATGGAGAGGTGGAGGGATGGGGCTACAGATGAAGGGATGGATGGATAGATGGAGGAAGGGATGGAGGGCTGTATGAAAGCAAGAATGTATGGACAGATAGATGGGTGAATGGAGGAATAGAGGGATGGAGAGTGGATGGATGGGACAACAGATGGAGGAATAGAGGGATGGATGGATAGATGGAGGAAGCATAGAGGGATGCATGGATGGAAGAATGTATGGACAGATAGATGGGTGAATGGAAGGATAGAAGGATGGAGAGGTAGAGGCATGGGGTGATGGATGGAGGGATGAAGGGATGGAGGGAGGGAGGGATGCATATGTGAATGGTGAATGGGCAAGCCTTCATCTCCTTCCATGGCCATGCTCATGGCCACCTGGGCTGGCCTGTCATCAGACCTCATAAATCTGTACTAGTAAACAGGCTCTAGCTTCAAGCAGAGACAAACTTCTATGGAAGGCAGTTTGTTGGTCCGAAATAATTGCCTCCTATCAGAATGTGTTAAAACTGGGGAGTAACCAGGGCTGCGGTTACCTTAAGATTTATGGCACATGACATGCCATTCTTTCCACCACAACACATTTGCATAAAATGCTTATATTACTGCAGCTTCATCGGACCTGAAAATGCAATATGATTCTGATAACAGTTCTCTGGAGATAGACAATGGGCTGAAACAAAAACACTATGTGTTGCCTCGGCTCTGTGTCTTTATTACCAAACATGCCAGGATGCATTGCTAAAATTGCGCAATTTAAATGGCATGAAAACCCCCACCTCACACAGGGTGGCTCTCTAGCTTCCTCCGATCCATCTTGCTATTTCCCGAGTGTCAAAGCATTGCTTTAAATACATAATAAAGCCCTTGCTTGAGGTGCTAGCACTGCTGCAATTCAACTTACTTGCCCATCTGGCGTCACTTTGCATTTTCAGTGAAGATGTGGCTTGAGATAGTGGGTTTTCTGGTTTCAAATTCTTTGCTCTTTCCACCGAAAAGATAGTTCAATGTTGGAAAATGCTCTTACATGGGCTGTGAGTACTGGCTCCCGGCTCCCGGCTGGATGGATGGAACAGAGCCTTCCTGGAGGCAGGAACTGGCCTGCGGGGCCTTCAAGGTCTCTTCTCACTATAAATGGGAATTCATAGCTGCAGAGGTGGGCAGAACCCAACGGGGGACGGAGCTGCCATCTGATGATGTGAGTTCACCTCAACCCGTAGCTGTCCCTTTAACATCTGGCGGCATGAAAATCAAGGTCAAGGCCAAACATGTGGGAAGAGCCTCAGCCTCATTCATAATTAAAGAAATGCAAATTACAACCACAAAATAAGATTTTTCACCCATCCAACTGGGAAAACAGCAAAGCCTTTTTGGGAATAGGTGTAGTGGAAACAGGAATAATATCTTTAGATCCTTGCTACTCAAAGCAGGGTTTAAAGACCAGCAGCATCAGCCTCACCCAGGGCTTGAAAAAAATACAGATTCCCAGGCACCAGTCAGGACCTGCTGGTTGGAAACTGGAGGTGGGGCCCAGGGATATGCATTCTAACAAGCCCTCCAGGTAATTCTGATATAGCCTGAAGTTCAAGAATCACTGCTTTAGAGGATATTTTGACCCAGAAATTTCACTCCTTTCTTTTTCCTATTACATTTTCTGATTGGTTATTGCTGGAGTGTGGGAAAACAATTCATTCTGTTTATGTTGAGTTTCTATCTAGTCATCTTGCTGAATTCTCCTACTAGTTCTAATAATTTGTCAGTTGAGTCTACTGGATATGCTACGTAGAAGATTCTATTGCCGGCTGGGCACGGTGGCTCAAGCCTGTAATCCCAGCACTTTGGGAAGCCGAGGCAGGTGGATCATGAGGTCACGAATTCAAGACCAACCTGGACAAGTGAAACCCTGTCTCTACTAAAAATACAAAAATTAGCTGGACGTAGTGGACCGGCACCTGTAATCTCAGCTACTCAGGAAGCTGAGGCAGAGAATTGCTTGAACCCGGAAGGTGGAGGTTGCAGTGAGCAGAGATCATGCCACCGCACTCCAGCTTAGGTGATAGAGCGAGACTCCATCTCAAAAAAAAAAAAAAAAAAAAAAAAGAGATTCTATTGTCTGCAAATAATGACAAGTAATAAGATTTGTCTTGTCCTTTCTAATATGTGTATCTCTGATTTCTATTTCTCATTTTCTATTCCATTTGTTAGGACTTGCAGAGCACTAATAAAATCTGTTGTGGCTTTTGGGCATATTTGGATATGAGCTTGTATTAGTCCGTTCTCTCTCTGCTGTAAAGAAATACCTGAGGCTGGGTAATTTATAGAGTTTTAATTGGCTTGCGGTTCTGCAGGCTATATAGGAAGCATAATGCTGGCATCCGCTTGCCTTCTGCAGGGGCCTCAGGAAACTTACACTAATGGCAGAAGGGGAAGGACAAGCAGGCACGTCTTACCTGGCCAGAGCAGGAGCAAGAGAGAGACAGGGTCTGGGGGAGGCGGGGCGGTTTACACACTTTTAAAACAACCAGATCTCACAAGAACTCACTACTGCAATGACAGCACCAGGGGGTGGTACTAAACCAGGAGAAACCACCCCCGTGATCCAATCACCTCCCACCAGGACCCACCTCCAACACTGGGGATTACAATTCAACATGCAATTTGGGTGGGGGCGCAGATCCAAACCATACCAGGCTCCAAAGATGCCTGTGCGGGAGTTGTTTACTGCAGCAGCGTCTGTAAAGAGTAGAACACTGTAAAATGCCCCCCAAACACCCATCAGCATGGGGCTGGTTGGACGAACCAGGGCCAGCCCAGACGCAGCGACTTATGTCTACAATCCCAGTAATTTGGGAGGCTAAGGTAGGCGGATTGTCTGAGGTCAGGAGTTTGAGACCAGCCTGGTCAACATGGCAAAACTTCATCTCTACTAAAAATACAAAAAAAAAAAAAAAATTAACCAGGCATGGTGGCCCACACCTGCAGTCCCAGCTACTCTGGAGGCTGAGGCAGGAGAATCACTTGAACCCAGGAGGCAGAGGTTGCAGTGAGCTGAGATCATGCCACTGCACTCCAGCCTGGGTAACAGAGCAAGACTCCGCCTCAAAAAAAAAAAAAAAAAAAAAAAAAGATTAAACCAGGGCCTAATCGAAGCAGTGGAATAATGCAACCAATAAAACAACTGAGGCAGATGTAAATGTGCTGATATTAAAAGAGATCAGACAGGTTATTTGCAAAGGATGCAGAGTGGTGTATAAAGATACACAAACATATAAGAGCACATGTACACAAGGAACTTCTGGAAGGATATACTAGAAATTCTCAACAGCTGCTTCTGAGGAGGAGGACTTGGGGGCCTGGGGGAGAGGGAGAGGTACTCTTAAATCATTTTTTGCCACTAATTTATTTGTTATATTCTGAAAATGTTACTTTTTCATTAAGAAAATATTTCTAATTTTTTTCTTTTCTTTTCTTTCCTTTTTTTTTTTTTTTTTGAGACGGAGTCTTGCTCTGTCTCCCAGGCTGGAGTACAGTGGCACGATCTCCGCTCACTGCAAGCTCGGCCTTCTGGGTTCATGCCGTTCTCCTGCCTCAGCCTCCTGAGTAGTTGGGACTACAGGCACCCGCCACCACACCTGGCTAATTTTTTGTATTTTTAGCAGAGATGGGGTTTCCCTATGTTAGCCAGGATGGTCTTGATCTCCTGACCTCGTGATCTGCCAGCCTTGGCCTCCCAAAGTGCTGGGATTAGAGGCATGAGCCATCATGCCTGGCCTCTAATTTTTTTCTAAATGAATAAGCTCGGGTTCATCAGAGACGTGTACTCCCTGTCTCAATTGGGGCTTCTCAGTCCCTGGCTGCACATGTCAGTCCCTGGGTCTGTTTATGCCTAGTGTTCCATTACTGGAACGCTAAGCATGTGGGAGTTATTTATAGCCTACTGCTCAAGGTCAGCACCAAGGTCTGATTGCAAAAATTCAAAAAATTGCAACCTTAGGCATACATGGGTTAAGCGGAGGGGGACTGAGGGGAGCCAATGCATCGTTCTGGCTGACAGCTTTCTGGCATTGAATTCTGTTTCCAGGAGGGCCCATTGTCAACTCGGAGAGAAGGAAATGTTAGGACTCATTTAGTGGATTCTCTCTCACAATTTAACTTAAGCAGTTTCACAGCAAACAAAATATGCTCTTCCCAGGACGCTCTGGGCAGCTTGCCCACCACACCGCTTCATGGAGACGCCAGGACAGTTTATCTTCTACAGCTGAACAGTTCAGAGCGTGGCCTTGGGCCATGTGGATCCTGGTGCAAATCCCCACATCGCTCCTGAACTGTGGGACTCAGGATGGGTTTCCTAGGCTGGCTGAGGTGGTTTCCTCGTCTGTCCCATGGGCTGAGTAATGCCAACTTCAAAGAGATGCTGCAAGGGTTAAAGAAGAACATGTAGGGCCGGGCGCCGTGGCTCATGCCTGTAATCCCAATTCTTTGGGAGGCCAAGGCGGGCGGATCACAAGGTCAGGAGTTTGAGACCAACCTGGCCAACATGGTGA
This sequence comes from Nomascus leucogenys, assembly GCF_006542625.1. Lineage (NCBI taxonomy): Eukaryota > Metazoa > Chordata > Mammalia > Primates > Hylobatidae > Nomascus > Nomascus leucogenys. Next base: position 89,005,240 of record NC_044394.1, read on the forward strand.
AACCCCGTCCCTACTAAAAAGTACAAAAATTAGCCGGGCCTGGTGGCGTGTGCCTGTAATCCCAGCTACTCGGGAGGTTGAGGCAAGAGAATTGCTTGAACCTGGGAGGCAGAGGTTGCAGCGAGCTGAGATCACGCCACTGCACTCCAGGCTGGGTGACAAAGCGAGACTCAAAAAAAAAAAAAAGAAAAGAAAAGAAAGAAAATGTAAAGGGAAGATTCAATACATGTGTTTGTTTGTTTGTTTGTTTGTTTGTTTGTTTCTGAGATGGAGTCTCGCTCTTGTTGCCCAGGCCGGAGTGCAATGGTGCGATCTCAGCTCAATGCAACTTCTGCCTCCTGGGTTCAAGCAATTCTAATGCCTCAGCCTCCCGAATAGCTGGTATTACGGGCACCCGCCACCATGCCTGGCAATTTTTTGTATTTTTAGTAGAGATGGGGTTTCACCATGTTGGCCAGGCTGGTCTCGAACTCCTGGCCTCAAGTGATCTGCCTGCCTCAGCCTCCCAAAGTGCTGGGATTACAGGCGTGAGCCACCACTTCTTGGAGGAGCTTCATATGACCCCATCCCCAGGTGCTTGGAGTCTTTCCCAAGTCAACTATGCATGTTCACACCAGAGCAAAGTCATAGAGAGGCATCCCTCCTCCCTGAGACCTCGTAGGGCCACTCTCTGCCCTCTGGTTCTTAGCCCAGGCCTGAGGTCCAGAGAGGACTTATGACTCCCTCTTGCACATGGGGAACCTAGGGATCAGAGATTAAATGACTTGGTAACGTTAAAGTCAGGGGCAGAGTGGGCCAAAGCCCATGGGTTCTGCTGCTGCAACCTGTCAGGTTAGCTGCCCCCGCCACTTGCATACACCAGCCTCCCAGTTTTAAAATATGATTATGAAAAAGCCAGACACAAACTGAACACGCTCTAGGTACGATGTCTTTCCATGTTTATAAGGAAGGAAAAAATGGGAAAGACGTAGACCAGTACGCTCAATGAGTAGGATTATGAAGGATTTTAATTTTCTTCCTTATTTTGATTTTCTAGAATTCATACAACAATATGCACTTCTTTTGTAAAGACAGAAAAACTTCATGTACATTTACAGTACCAATTTTTTAAAAATCCATACTATATATTGATACATTGAAAACAGAAAAACTTAAACACAGCTACAAAATAATTATAGTGTAATGTTGAAGTTTAAAAAGCATGATGCAAATCTGTACTTTAAGACGACAAAAGACAAGGCATTGGCAAAGAAATGATACATATTTGAGGTGATGGATAGCCTAATTACCCTGATTTGATCATCACACATTGTCTGCAGGTATCAAAATATCACAGAGACCCCAGAAATATGTACCATTATTATGTGTTCATTTTTAAAAAGACAAGATGTTGAGATGCTGTGATTTCTAGATGATGGTTTGTGCGAAAGCATTGGGTTCTTCTGTGTTTTGTGAAATGTTCACAATGACGCATGTGACTTTAACAATGATCAAATGTCACCTCTTCAGAGGGAACTTTTCCAAATAATCTGCTAGAAAGAATCCTCTGCCCTTGGGGAAGGAAGTCATTTTACATCTCTTTATTCATTTTTATTTTTATTCGTGGCACTGATCACTACCTGGGATTCAATTTTGCAGATAGATCTTTGTGAGCTTACTTGTCTCTCCCCACTGGAGTGTCACTTCCTTAAGGGCAGGTGCTTCTGCTCAGAACACTGTCTGGCACACGGAAGGGGTCCAATTTGCTGGATGAATGAATAGATGGATGGAAGGATGGGTGAATGAATGAGAGAAGTCAGGCGACCCCCAAGCAACTTCGGAATGTAGTTGCTCCCCTGAGGAACCAGGCAGCCACCATTCTCTGAAGTGCCCTGGCTTGCCAGGCACAGAAGGTCTCATGGCACCTCAGAGACCGGCCCTGCAAGGGACACGGCTGATGGCCAAATACAGTCACCACCTGGGGCTGCCCAAGCTCTCTCAGGCTGGAATACGGCAGGGCTAACATTACAGAAAACAAGTTGACGGCATCAGAAATGGGAGTTTCATCACCCTCAGATGTGCTTAGCCCCAACTGTGTGTCAGTCTCTGCTGGACTCCAGAGCATAAAGGAAGCAATCATTGTCCAAGGAACAGAGTCCCTAAAGGAGGTAGTGGGGTCAGGGGAGAGGGAAGGAAGGAAAGGGACATTTATTAAGCAATTTATTGTATGCTGAAGTTTACTCTATTATCTCATTTAATCTTCTGAACAATCCTACAAGACTGAAGGTGTAAGAGCCATTTCTCCACCTGGCAGGTGATGAGAAGATAGTGATGACAATGACAGCTAACGTGCACTGAGGGCTTCCTTGTTCTCCACCTGGCAGGTGATGAGAAGATGGTGATGACAATGACAGCTAATGTGCACTGAGGGCTTCCTTGTTCTCAGCGCTCGGCAGGTGCTACTCTTATGCACCATGTAACGACATTTCCGTCAGCAGAGACCCCATTGATGATGGTGGCTCCATAAGATTCTAATACTGTATTTTGACCCAACCTTTTCTATGTTTAGGTGTGTTTAGAAACATGAATACCAGGCATGGTGGCTCACGCCTGTAATCCCAGCACTTTGGGAGGCCAATGCAGGCGGATCACGAGGTTAAGAGATCAAGACCATCCTGGCCAATATGATGAAATCCCATCTCTACTAAAAATACAAAAAGTAGCTAGGCGTGGTGGCTGACGCCTGTAGTCCCAGCTACTCGGGGGGCTGAGGCAGGAGAATTGCTTGAACCTGGGAGGTGGAGGTCGCAGTGAGCCGAGATTGCGCCACTGCACTCCAGCCTGGGTGACAGAGCAAGACTCCATCTCAAAAAAAAAAAAAAAAAAGAAAAAGAAAAAAGAAAAGAAACATGAATACCTATTACCGCATTCCAATTGCCTGCAGCATTCAGTACTGCAGTACAGTAACATGCTGTACAGGTTTGTAGCCTGGGTCCACAGGCATATACCGTATACCACAGGCTGTACCACCTGAGTTTGTGTAGGTACCCTCTGTGATGTCCGCACAATGACAAATTTCTCAGAACATTTCCCAGTGTTAAGCCACGCATGCCTGTATTGAATGTGACCCTCACAACATCCCCACGGAGTGGGTGTCTCACCCACAGAACCAGAGACAAACATGGGGCATCCAGGGTTGGGGACAGCGATTGGCAGGCGGGGTGAGGTGGTCCTGAACAATTTGGCCAAGGTCTATGGCCAGTCACGATGGAGCAGTTCCCCTCCCCAGCTTGGATTCATAAATGCCATGCGTTAGCTCACAGGGGTGCTGCAAAGGTTAAATGAGAAGATGGGTCTGACATGCATGGCACTTAGCAGGTGCTCAATAAAAAATGGGTTGAGTGAATGTTTGTGGTTTACAGATGAGGAAACTGAGGCTCAGAGCTGTTTTGTGACTTACCCAAAGCCACAGAATGTAAGTGGTGGAACTTAGCATTCCAGCCGAGGTCTGCTGGTGCCAAGGCCCCTGTATTTCCACATTTAGAGCCGGTAAACAAATGATTAAAATGCAGCCGAATGAGGACTATTAGAGAAAAACACAGTCTGCTCTGCGGAGCTGAAAGATGAAGTAAGACAGTGAACGAGAAGGGGTCGACACATTTCCACTGAGGAGATGACGGGAGACTGCCCAGGCTGGAGGAAATCCCAAAACGTTAACAGAGGTTCTTTTCGGCAGAAACGATATTGCAACTGCAAAGGCACAGAGGCGTGAAAAGAGAACCGGCTGTGGTTTGATGTGATTTAAGCGTGGGGGGCTGGGAGGAGAGAAGAAGATGGGGAGGGGAGGGAGAGGAGCCGGGACCATAGACCCAGGCCGGGTTAGAGACGCAGCAGAGAAGGAGGTGAACTTCTGGAGATCCCGGCTGTCCACCCGGCTGCACGTTAGGATTGCCTGGGGAGTTAAATAAAAATATCCCAGTGTCCAGAGCCACCCCACCTCACAAGCCCAGTGCAGCAGAGCAGCCAGCGGGGCCGGAGCGGAGAGAGAGAGGTCCGAGCAGCAAGGGGGTCTGATCACTGAGGATGAGGGCCGCTGCGAGGACTTTGGCTTTTTTTAGGATTTTCGTGCGAGTCTGTGTTCCCAGCACTCATGTTCTCGGGTGACCAGGCTGTTTGTTTCCACCCAGGCTCAGAGGAAACAGAGCCTGGCTGAAGGGAACGACTTCATCAGGATACTGGAGGTGTCCAGGCAAAAGTTCAAAGTCTTCATCTAGACTCTTTGCAGCAATGGAATTAGGAGAAAAGCAGAGATTCCAGAGATAATTGGGTGGTAGGACCACCAATCGTGCCTGAGCTCTTGAAAGCAGAGAAGACGGAATTCCCAGTCCTGGTTGGTTGCAATGTCCGCTCCGTGCATGGCTCTGCAACACCGTGCACAGCTGTTATGCACAGTTAAGACTCCGCAAACAATAACCGAGCACTAAGCGGCCCCCTGGGTCTTGGTTGTTCCCAGCACACTTGGTGTCTGAGCTGTGACTGGGGTGGGGAAACAGGGGGGAGAGAGATGAAGTCAAGGACCACAGTTAGTGGAACAGGCAAAAGGAAGACTTGCCTGAGCAGGGAGATGGGAAGAAGATTCCATCTGGGGGAGTGGGGAGCCCCCGGTCCATTAACGAAGGCCGCAGGGGATGTAGGCCAGACCTGCAAGGAGGAGGGTTTGAGCCCCGGGGTCTGGAATCGTTGGGCTATTATGATATCTGTCAAAGGTATGGCCTCCATTCCTGTCTCTCCAAGAAACAGAAGGTGACAGGGCCCCTCTCAGTGTTGGGACCCGGAAGCTCAAAAAGGGGCAAAGACATCTAGGCTGGGCAGAAATGAGGAGGAGACACCTGCGTGGGGCATTCCAGCAGCGGCAGAGGAAGACGTGAACTGACGGGAATTTCCACTATCTGGGTTTAAATCCTGGCTGGAATTTCTCACTCTTTCCATTTCCATTTCATATTTCAGTTTAAAAATAATGACAAAGGCCGAGGGTTACAGAGCAGCCTCCCCCTCCTCGGTAATTACCAAATTAACACATTCTAACAGGCGTCCCCGCAGCACACTGTGATTAACGCACAAGGACAATTAGCTGCAGAGCCTTCTCCTCTCGTTTTAACCTCCTTAAATAGCCCGAGCCAGCATGCAGGGCCTCTGGGGTGAGCCTCCTCGGCAGACACTCCCTCCCCCTTGATTTAATGGAATCTGAGACCCGGTTTAATGTACTAGGCAGTGCACGGTCCTGTCCCGCCCTCAGGGGCCTCACCCCACAGGTCGGGGAGGCAGCCTCCCCATCCAAGCAGGAGGCCAGGAAAATGAACCCCAAATTAATTTATTCAGCCAATTCATTAGGCAGGCGTTGATTGAATGCCGGCTCTTCGCCCGGCGCGGGGCTGGGAGCCGAGGGAGATACAAGATAAAGTGGAATGCGGATGGCACATTCCTGGCGCTCGCCGTCCAGGAAAGGGAATCAGGCGGCTGGTTTAAGAAACAAGAGGAAGTGGCCGATGTGAAACAGACTCCATGTTCCTGAGGAATTCCAGGGAGGGGGCATGGGGCTGGGTTCTTGTGGACGGCCCAGGGAGTGTGGCAGGTTGGTGAGGTACCCAGAAGCCAGAGCTGCGAATGCAGGAACCTGGCTGAGAGCTGAAGGGGCAGCTCAGCTCGAAATAAAGCTCAGCTCGGCTCGAAATAAAGCAGAGGATGTCAGCTGTGAAATTACACCCAAAAGGCAGGAGCCTGGGCTGGGTGTGACATGGTCTGGCTTAGTGACAACATGGCTTTGGCTGGGGTGTACTCAGTGCTGGGGAGTGTGAGGAAGGAGATGTGGGTGGGTGGGGACCAGCTCAAGGAGGTTGCAGGGCCCACAGCGGGGAGGAGGAGATCAGCAAATGGAGGGGCTCACCTGGGCTCCTTCATCCAGAGGCCAGTTAGAGACTAGGATGGAGCTGATGCGGAATCTCAGATGGAGGAGGGAGGAAAGAGAGAGGAGGAGCTCAAGAGGTCACTCATAGGAAGGGTTAGCAAAGCTTGCACCTGATTAGAGCTGAGGCCCCATAGAAAGGCAAGTGTCGGGGTTCAGGCTGGAAGAGTGTGGGGGGTGTCAGCACCCATGACTGGGAAGGGGAGGAGGGCTTGGGCTTTGGGGTTGGAGCAGGAGGAATGTGGTTGGAGATGGCCCGGTGTGGGTCTCCATGGGAGCTGCTGCACTGGACAGGAAGGCCCGCTGGGGACACTAATAGGGAAAGAGGACAGACAGGGGCTCTTGGGTAGGTCTGGAGACTCCAGAATTCACCCAACCCCAGGCCTTAGGTGGAGCCTCCACTGCCCAGCCCTCCTCAAAGCACACCTTCAGAGAGGGGGAGTCGGAATTCTAGAGGTTCTGGAAATGCTTGTCGGCATTCTCCTGCCCTTGGTGGTGGAACCTGGAACCAGGATGGGAGGGGAGGCATCACCAGTAATCCTAAAGGTGGTGTCTGGCCCCCGAATGGCCCAGCTGCTGACCCCAGGGGCAATTGTTCTGATGTCACCAGTTTTCAAATCTGTTCCAAGGGAGATTTGTAACTCCCACAGCAAACTAGCCCTGTGTGGTTTCTTTCGCAATGCTAAACACTGGCTTTGGCAGCACTCAAAGAGGTAAAATAAAGAGTTAGCAAAGTGTCTGTCCACATTTCTGTCTTCAGAAGATGAGGGGAAAAACCCCATCTGCACCCAGCTTAGATCCTTTGCTCCAGTCTTGCATGGAAGGAAGCTAAGAGAGCTGTGTCTGTAAAGCAGCCGCGTTCGTGTAATCTCATGTAGTCCTCACCACCTGCAATAACGTGCGAACAACGTTGCCCATTCTGCAGACAAGAAAACCACAGATGAGACAGGTAATTTCCCAAGGTGACCTGCAGGTATGGCATCCTCAGTCGGCTGCTTTGCAAGGCAGTGGTTGTTGGCCACTCTATCAGGGGAGTAGGATGAGGGTTTGAGGCTTCCGCAGATGTGAGGTCGAGTTTGCCTTCAGTATCTAATCAAAGTGTGTCTTAAGGAAATTCATGTAGCTTCTCCATGCCATAGTCTCCTCTAGTAAAATGAAGCTCATAATAGCACCTATTCTAAAACTTCCTTAAGGGGATTGATAGAAGTCATACAGATCCTTCAATAAATCTTAGCACCACCATCATCATCATCATCATCATCATCATCGTCACTACCATTGTTGTCCTGACCCAGGAAAACACAGGCAGCTACAGCCCCTCGCCCTGTGCCTCCTCACCCTGATGTGTGAAAGTCATGTCTTCCTAAATTGGTTATTTCTTTTTAAGACATCTTAACCAAAGCCTCATGCCTCCAGAGTCCTCACCAGGACAAATGTCAATAAGCATGATGACTCCCTGAGGCTGAATTTTAAAAGAGCATTAAAGATTAAAGAATGCACAGGTCAATTACTGATACAAGTAAATGACTTTAGGAGTAATTACAAATAATTTTGCCTTGTTTATTTGGCATTAGTTATGAGTGTCCATAATCCTGGGTCCCGGGGGCCCTTCACTTTGGGTTTGCATTTAGCAGATGAAGGGCCTTGGCTCCAAATGCAGAGCTGGAGTGTGGGAGAGGGCCCTGGCACTGAGGGCCCAGTCTCTCCAGACTCCATGTGGTTGACCGGCTTTAGATTCACAGATTTCCCCAGCCCCAAACCACTCCCAATATTTGCCTCACATTAGTCAGGGTTCTCCAGAGAAACAGAATCAATAGGAGATAGATAGATAGATACATAGAGAGACAGACAGACAGACAGAAAGAGATAGATAGATAAACAAATAGATGGATAGATGGATAGATAAATGGATGGATGGGTGGATAGACAGTCGGATAAACAGACAGAAATAGATAGTATAGAAATAGACATAGATATATTAATAGATGATATAGATATAGATGTTGATATTGATAGAGGTGATGAAACTGGCTCAATGATCATGGAGGCTGAGAAATCCTATGATATCCCATCTGCGAGCTGGACAGCGGGGAAAGCTGGAGGTGTCATTCCATATGAGTCTGAAAGTCTGAGATCCAGGTGAACTGGTGGCACAACCCCGAGTCTGAGGTTGAAGACCTGAGAACCTGGTGCTGCTGGGGCAAGTCCTGGAGTCTGAAGGCCTGAGAACCAGGAGCTCCAGTGTCAGGGCAGGAGAAGATGGATGTCCCAGATCAAGGATGGAGACAGCTTGCTCTTCCTCTGCCTTTGTGTTTTCTCTGGGCCCTCGAAGGGTTGATAGATGACTGCCCACATTGGTGGCGGTGGATCTTCTCTTCCCAAACTACTGATTCAAATGCTAACCTCTTCCAGAGACACCCTCACAGGCCTGCCCAGAATAATGTTTTTCCAGCTATCTGGGCCCAGTTACGTTGACATAAAATTAACCATCACAGTGCCGGTCCGTCACACACTGTGTAACACACCAGTCTCTCTACTCTCTGGGTGCTGACAGTGGGACCCCGAGACTGGGAGAAGACAGAGCAGATGTCCCTCAAAGTCTGCAACATAACCCATAAAGGTCATGCGGCTGAGGGCCAAGGGCGTGTGAAGGGCAAAAGCCAGTCCCTGGTGATAGAAAGGGAGGGCTGGTGAGGGCATTGTGCAGACTGAACGGGACAGGAGAAAGTGGAATTTCCAAAGAAGGTGAAGGAGGAAGAGGAGCATGACGGTGAAGGATTTTCCTTTGTTTTAAGCAAAGAGACAGAAAGCTGCTCAAACCAGCTCAACAAAATGGTCTATTATTGGAAGGTATATTCATTTCCTAGGACTGATCTAACAAAGCACTGCAAACTATGGGCGGCTTAAAGCAACAGAAGTGTCTTCTCTTACAGTTCTGGAGCCCAGCAGTCCAAAATCAAGGTAGTGGCAGGGTTGGTTCCTTCTGGAGGCTTGGAGGGAAAAATCTGCTCCATGTTCTCCCCTAGCTTCTGGTGGCTACTGGCTGACCTTGGCATTTATTGGCTTATCAGTGCTTCATTCTACCCTCTGCCTGTGTCTTCGTGTGGCCACCTTCCGTGTGTCTGGCTTTGTCTTCCCTCTGTGCACGTTTTTGTGGCCACATTTTCCTCTTCTTATAAGGACCAGTCATTGGGTCGGGGCCCACTCTAATCCAGTGTGCCCTCATCTTAACCCGATTACACCTGCAAAGACACTTTTTCTAAATAAGCTCACAGTCATAGATCCTGGGTGGACATGAATTTTGAGGGGACACAATTCAGCCCAGTGCAGAAGACAATGGAGACACAAACTCCTGAGGACCGACATAAGAGCAGAGCTGGGCTTCCTGTGGTGCGGTCTGGAAACTGAGAAGTTAGAGGATAAGGGAGGCAGGAACCCTGAGCCACCCACGCTCATTGTCCCCTTCTCCCTTAGTAATGGAACCTGATCATGTCCAGATCCTGGACATGCATGTGCTTAGGGAGGGGGAATCCCTTCCCCCAGCCCAAGAGGGAGCTTGATGTAGTCAGAATTAATCATGGTGATTCCACTCACCTTATCAATGACTGTTTTAGGCATGAACGTGTGATGCCAATTAGATTATAAAGATAAGTATAATAAGGCCGAGGTGGGGGTGCTGGAGGTGGCTTCTGAGAAGTAACATTTCCATAGCTAGAAAGAGATTTAGCAGTTTTGCCTTGGTAGCATAATGGGCATCAGACATACCACCTTGCTACAGACTACTACAGAGGTGGATAAAATAAGTAAAGGGGCAGTTTTACTTCGGGCAGGCTTTTGACAACAGGCTTTGGGCAGAATACAGCACAGGGCTGAGATCCATGGGAGGATGAAAACATACAAAGTAAGATCCGTTTCTACCTAGGATTTTTGCCTGGGAGCATTTCCAAACTGAGGCATGGGAAAGTAGAGCCCAAAGAGAAAGCTCTATCGTTGGGTGGACAAAGTAGAAAACAGACAGCAAGGTTGCTGGCTGGGAGCGGTACCTCGTGCCTGCAATCTCGGCACTTCGGAAGGCCGAGATGGGCAGATCGCTTGAGGCCAGGAGTCTGAGACCAGCCTGGCCAACATGGCGAAACCTCATCTCTGCTAAAAATACAAAAAAAAATTAGCTGGGCATGGTGGCAGTTGCCTGTAATCCCACCTACTTGGGAGGCTGAGGCAGGCGAATAGGTTGAACCCGGGAAGCGGAGGTTGCAGTGAGCCGAGATCGTGCCACTGCACTCTAGCCTGGGTGGCAGAGTGAGACTGCATCTCAAAATAAATAAATAAATAAATAAATAAATAAATAAAAATCGAGGCTGCTGAGGAATCTGGAATTTGCAGGGCAGGGTACCAGAATAGAGAGAGCTATGCATAGAAGTATGTCCCAAGACTGACATGGAGTTCCCTTGAGTTTTTGGTCAAATACTAAGCAGGTTATGCTTAGGAAGAGACTACATAAGGCCTGACACAGAACAACTATTAGAGAGCTGTGAGCTAAACGGAGATTCTAAAGCACAATGTCTCCCAGCACCGTGCTGGAGGGAAAAATCTGCTCCATGTTCTCCCCTAGCTTCTGGTGGCTACTGGCTGACCTTGGCATTTATTGGCTTATCCCAGCACCGTGCTGGGATACATTGTTCTGACCAGCCAAAGTGAGGAGACGTTGCTGAACGTTCAAAAATTTAGTTGAGATTTCAGAAAGTCCACACCTTAGGAATAGGGCTACTGCAGCGTTAGAGTAAGAGCTGCTTTAGATCCACATTAACAAAGCTTAAAACCAAGCCAAGACGAGATTCAGCTGATCCACCGGCAAATTAACTACCTGCCAGAAAAAAATCCCACACTCTTTAAATAAAGACAAAATAATCCAAATGATCAATAATGTGTCAACAATATTTGGAATATAGTAAAACATTTCTAGATATGAAGCAGGAAAATGTGACAAAATACCCAAGAGAAACACCAAGTCGATAGAAACAAACCCAGAGATAATACAAATATTGGAATTAGCAAGCACGATTCTTAAAACAGCCCTTATAAATGTGTTCATGACTTACAAAATGAATATATGTGAATAAAATGAATATATATGTAAAATATATATATAAATAAAATGAAGATATATGTAAAAAATGAACAGATGGGGAATCTCAACGGAGAAATAGACACTATATATATATATCATATATATATATAAACTGAATGGAACTTGTAGAACTTAAAAATAAAAGATCTGAAATTGTAACATTCACTGAATGGGCTTAACAGCAGCAGATACATTGCAAAAGAAAACATCAGTAAACTTGAAGGCAGGCCAATAGGAACTCTCCAAACATAAGTACAAAGGGAAGTGGGAGTGAACAAGATTAATAGAATCTCTGTGATTTGTGGAACAATGTTTTATGTAATCTAAAATACATGTAACAGGAGTCTCAAACAGAGAGGATAAAAAAATGGGGCAGAGAACAATATTTGAAGAAATAGTAACTGTAAATTTCAAATTTGATTTAAAATATCAATCCACATATCCAAGAATCTCAACAAACCTCAAACAGGATAAACATGAAAGGAACTTCTGCTAGGCATATCGGAGTCAAATTTCTGAAAACCAAAGGTAAAGAGAAAAATGTAAAAGCAGCCAAAAAATATTAATTGCATACAGGAAAAAAAAAAATCACTCAATAAGAATCACCACTGGGCAGGGCGCTGTGGCTCACACCTGTAATCCCAGCACGCTGGGAGGCTGAGGTAGGTGGATCATGAGGTCAGGAGTTCAAGACCAGCCTGGCCAACATGGTGAAACTCCATCTCTACTAAAAACACAAAAATTAGCCAGGTGTGGTGGCATATGCCTGTAATCCTAGCTACTCAGGAGGCTGAGGCAGGAGAATTGCTTGAACCCAGGAGGTGGAGGTTGCAGTGAGCCGAGATTACACCACTGCACCAGCCCAGGCAACAGAGCAAGACTCCATCTCAAAAAAAAAAAAAATCACAACTGACTTCTTACAAGAAAAACTAGAAGCCAATAAATAAAGGAATAACATCTTTAAAGGGCTGAAAGAATTGTTAACCTGGAATTATATATCTAGTGAAAATATCTTTCAAATATAAAGTAAAATAATATAAATAATAAAATTATTTCTGATGACTCCACCCTTCAGCATTGTCTTAGGGTTGTTTGAAACCAAACTGGCCCCAGAATAAGTGCTACTCTGGATGTGTTCAAGGCTTATAAAATGAATATATATGAACAAATATTTATAACTCTAACAAAACTTTAAAAATTGTTTCCCAAAGAACCAAGTTGATTTCAAGTAACTTAACAGTGTTCCAGAACAGGTTCAACAATTTAAATGAATACAATGAAAGGTAGTAAAATGAAAATGTCTAGCATCTAATTAAAAGGCATGCAAATAATCAGGAATATATGTCCCACAACCAGGAGGAAAATCAAGAAATGGGAAAAACACCCTGAAATGATACAGATGATAAAATTAGCCAAATAGGATGTTAAAACAGCTCGCAAAGGAAAACATGAACATGACAAGATAAACGAAAAATGTAGAAAACTCAAAAATCAAACTTCTAGAGATTAGAAGTATAATATCTGAAATAAAGATACATTGGATGGTATTAACAACAGATTGGACACATCAGATAAAATTATCAATGAAATTAAAATAACAGCAATAAGAATTATCAAAACAACAACAACAACAAAAGGAGAACAACACTGAAAAAATAAATCGAGCAATAGTGGCTTGTGGGACAATATTACACGCTCTACCATCATGTAATTGGAGTCCCAAGAAGAGGGGAGAAAGAGTGGACGAGAGAAAAATATTTGAAAAAAATGATGGCTGAAAATGTTCCAAACTTGATGAAATTATGAAACCCACAGACCCGAGAGGTCTGACTAACTCCAGACAGAAGAAACACTACACTAAGCACAATGTAAACATATTGTTGGAAAATAGCAAAAAAAGAAAGGAAGTCTTGAAAGCTGGGGAAAAAGACAAACATAAGACAACAGACTTCTCACATAAAATTATGCAAAGCAGAGACTATGGAGTGGTCTTTAAAGTCCTGAAAAAAAATAAAAGTCCACTTAACATTCTGAACCCACCAAAAATATCTTTAAAAAATGAACACAAACAAAAACTGAGATGATTCATCACCAGAACTGTACAATAAGAACTGTTAATAAAAGTCCTTTGGGCAAAAGGAAAATACCACATGGAAATCTGGATCTACAAAAAGGAAGGAAGAGTATTATAAACGGTAAATAAGTGGGTAAATAAGAAGTACTTTTAAATGTGTTTATACATTCATATTTTGTATTGTGAGGTTTACAATGTATATAGAGATAAAAGATATGACAACAAAAGCACGAAAAAATAAAAAAAGAAATGGAAACTTATAAAGTTGTAAAGTTCTTAAAATACATATGAAATGGTATAATAAAATTTGAAGGTAAATTGTGATAATTTAAAGATGCACATTATAAATTCTAGAATAACCGTTAAAAAGAGAAAGAGAGAAAGAGAAGCAAATAAGCTAATAGTGGAGATAAAATTAAATCTTAAAAATACTCAAGCAAAAATGTCAGAAAAAGAAGGGAAAATAAAGAGCAATTAAATAAATAGAAAACAAGTAGCAATATAGTGGGTTTTAATCCATAATGATAATCATATAAACATTCCAATTAAAAGGCAAAGACTATCAGATTGGATCAAAAAAGATGCCTTGATCTTTATGTCACGTACAGCGCTGTTTCCGCCACACCAGCTTGTAGGGACTCGTGTGGAGCAACAGGCTACACACAAGCACTCACCCTATTAGCAAATCTTGAAAAAATCTTGTCATCAGAAAATGTTTCCCAAATTTGTTCTTGTCGTGATTGTTGGGGTTATTGTAGGCCCTTTGGCTTTCCATAAATATTTTATAATAAGTTTATCAATTTTTTTAAAAAATCTTGCTAGGATTTTAATTGGGATTACATTTTTATCTACAAATCAATTTAAAAGGAATTGACACAGTAAGATATTAAGTCTTCCAGTTCAAAATTGGAGTCTATAACTTCATTTATTTAGACCTTCTTGATTTTCTCTCAGTAATGTTTGTAGTTTTTAGTACAAACTATAAAATTCATCTGCAATGGCTGTGTCTGTCACACAGCATCTCAATAAATGTCAGCTGTCACAGTGAGTAAGGCAAGTTGTGAGTTAGTTGATGTATGAGAGAAACAAAGAATGAGTTATGAATGAATGAATGAATGTATAATGAACCAGGGAATGATTGAATCAGCTAGTGAATGATCTAAAGACTAAACAAACAAACAATGTTCCCAGGATGGCTGTGGCGAGGGCAGGAGGCAGCAGCTTCTGCGTGCTTTGATTCTCTTTCTCTCCCAGATCACAGGTGGCATTTACTTCCCTCTTGGGGACTTCATCCACTGTGGCTGCCAATCAAACAGGATACTTTGTTTCTTAATTAGAAAGTAAGCATTTGAAAGCAAGGCTCTCCAATGGCTGAATACATAAAACAACCACCTTTGCTCCTTACAGCTGTCCCCACACTGAGTTAAAACAGCCACTTGGGCTGCCCATGATTTTGTTCCTGATCATACGTCAAAGACGGGTGTTACGTGCTGACATTGGCTTCTTGTCTTTCATTGCATTTTATCAGTTCATCTGCCACGAACCTGAAGCAGGCGATCAAGGCCAGCTTACCGTTGAACAGGGAACCTTCATCATCCCAGCTGGGCTGGACCCCAGACCCCCTTCCTTGCTGTTTTGCCACGCCCCTCTCCTCCACCTCTCAGAAGCCGCCATCGTGGTTGTGGTTTGCGTGCCAATTTCTAACAAGAGAGAGCATCTGAGGTCAGGTCCACAGTTCTTCATTTGTGTAGCTCCTCCTTAGGAGAAGGGGCTGAACACTAAGTGTTCAGCAGCTCAAAGATTATTTCCTGAATGCAAAAGAGAAGAAAGGAAATAGCTTATAGGTTTTTGCCTTAAAGGGCCCCTACATGTTGTTTTGAGATAGGGATAGAAACTTTCTGCTAAAGGCAAGAAACTTTATGGATGGGCTTTCTAACTATCAGAAAGTGGGCAGGGAAGTAAAGTTCTTAAAGACTCATTAGCTAGAACTCTGGACAGGCAGCTAAGCCACAGCCCAGCCCTGGTGCTAATGTGAGAGCCATAATCTTTCTGGACCAGCCGATCCTTCCCCAGCCTTTGCACCTTTAACACAAGCCCATTCCTTTTAAGTGATGTTGATAAGTTGATTGATGCACTTCCTGTTTTTCTCATATGTGTGCGTTTCTAAGAGCCCATCTGCCCGCTGCCGTGGGCTTCTATCTAATCAAAGACCTATAATGTACTGATTGTCCTCAACCACGATGTTACTTCACTTTCCTGAGCAATTTACTCCTTTATAGGATTTAATCTGCCGCTGAAGTTCACTGCATTATTAATGGGAAGCCGGAGCACACTGCTGCTATAATTAAACCATTCACTCCATGACACCCACACATAAACACGCACGGACCTTCTCCCTGGGTGCGTGGCTGGTGTGCTCACCCCTATATCCCCAGCCCCAGCCCCTGGATCAGGGGCTGTGCTCTTGACTTGAAATCCCAAGCGACCCATCATCCCATTCAGGATAAAATCTAAACACCTGTCCTTTTCCCTGCTGGATCTCCATGCTTAGAACAGCACCCAGTGTGTGCAGGAACTCAGAAAACAGGTCTTGAGCAAATGAATGTGTGAATGAATGAGTGAGTGAATGAATGAAGAGTATATGAATGAATGAGTGAGTGAATGAATGAGTGAATGAAGAGTGAGTGAATGAATGAAGTGAATGAATGAGTGAATGAATGAATGAGTGAATGAATGAAGAGTGAATGAATGACCTTCCTAGCTAGTAAGCACCCAAGTCCAGGGAATCACTCTCAGAGGCTGACCAGCTTCTAAATCATCAGAGCTTTGCTTCCACCCACTTCGCTGCTGTGGACAGAGTTTTGTGTGCTGGGAACATAGTCGGAGAGAAGGAATTTGACCCCAATTCCATGCATCAGAGTGTGGAATCTAAAACTCTCTCCCCATGTGGGTGATGTTTGGAGCTTGCCCGTAGAATTTTTCCCTACCGAAAATCATAATGCACTCCCCCTACTCCTGCCTCTACCTCCCCTCACCAGGCAAACAGCTCATAGAGGTGAATGGTTCTCTGCACTCTGACTCCACCCCTCACAGCCTTCATTCCAGGCTTCCCCACACAGCTCTGCACTGGAGGCTGTGGATATAGGGCCAGAGCCCTCTGGGGCTCACCGGGCAGTCAGGCAACAAGACCCGAAAGGAAATCTGGATAGATAGTGAAGTAGTCTGTTTTCACAGTGCTGATAAAAACATACCTGAGACTGGGCAATTTATAAGAAAGAGAGGTTTAATGGACTCACAGTTCCACCTGGCTGGGGAGGCCTCACAATTATGGCAGAAGGTGGAAGGCACATCTTACATGGCGGCAGACGAGAGAGAGAGAATGAGAGCTAAGCGGAAGGGGTTTCCCCTTATAAAACCATCAGATCTTGTGAGACTTACTCACTATCACAGGGACAGTATGGGGGAACTGCCCCATGATTCAATTAATTCCCACTGGGTCATCCCACAACACGAGGGAATTATGGGAGCTACAAGTCAAGATGAGATTTGGGTGGGGACACAGCCAAACCATATCAGATGGAGATGGGGTCAGAGTGCATGCAGAGTACCCTGCTAAGCTCTCTGTCTCTGTCTCCCTGTTAAGCCCTTACCCTCTTAAACACTGTCCCATCTGGAGAACCTGTCATACTCTGCACCCAGAGGCGCTTTGCCTGCCTCTCAAGGGACTTCTCAATTACATTATAAATATTTCAATCATCTGCCTCACTTCTCCTATGAGGCATCAGCTCCTTGAGGGCAGGCACTTTCTCAAACTTGCCTTTGCACAGCCTGGTGCCAAGCTTAGCACTTAGCAGGCACCGATGAATGCCTATTGAATGAATAAACATTAAATACTGTGTATCATGGAATCTAAGACACCACCAATTATAAAATGCACCTATATATTTCTGCCATTAAGACAGAAAATGCTGCCGATTGACATATGACACCATGCTTTCTTCTTAGTTATCACATCATTTTCCAGTTATTAAAAGAGGCCTTTTAAACTTAGCCATACATTTCACCATGTGTTACTCTTGTGGACACAGAAAGCCAGGTAGCTTACACTTACTAGCTGTTCGACCTCAGGAAGGTATTACTTTCCTGTGGGCCTCAGTCTTCCCATCTGTGAGATGGGGATACTGACACCTCCCTTGTGAATTCTCAGTGAGAAGCAAATGATGTCAAGCAGGAAAGTGCTCAGCCCCATATGTGCTTGAAAAGAGGCCCGAAAAGGTGCTCCTGGTGATGGCCAAGGGCTTCTACCAGCCGGCTGTCACCTCGAAGTCGAGATCCGGCCGGGTGGTGTCCAGATCCCCAAAGGTAAGCCCTCTGCTCAGCTCCTCCCTCTCCCTGTGCCGAGGGCAGTGTCTCAGCCGGCCAGCATCGTCAGCATCAGAGAGACGACTCACCCCCAGGGGCTGCAGGCCCTGCCTTGCTCCCTCCAGGGACGGGCCCACCTCTGTGGCGCTCTCCTATGCACCTTTCTCCTTTCAGTTTCCATCTTCACTCCTCATCCAAAGCACGATTTCTCAAGCTCTTTGGTTGGAGCTCACCCCCTTTCCAGTCTATGGTTTCTTTTTCTTTTCTTTTCTTTCTTTTTTTTTTTTTTTTTTGAGACAGAGTCTTGCTCTGTTGCCAGGCTGGAGTGCAGTGGCCTGACCTTGACTCACTGCAACCTCCACCTCTCTGGTTCAAGCGATTCTTGTGCCTCAGCCTCTCGAGTAGCTGGGACTACAGGCACATGCCAAGACACACAGCTAATTTTTGTATTTTTAGTAGAGATGGGGTTTCACTTTGTTGGCCAGGCTGATCTTGATCTCCTGACCTCAGGTGATCTGCCTGCCTTGGCCTCCCAAAGTGCTGGGATTACAGGCGTGAGCCACCGCGCCCGGCCTTTATTCGGTTTTACTGGTCTTCCTGGGCAACCTCCCTGGCTCTGTGAAAGAACAGCATTTCATATTCAGAGCTGAGAGCTGGGCAATTCGAAAGCACTTGCAGCTCAGTTTACGACCAGAGAAAGAACATGTGTCCTGGTGTCAGAATAACCGGGACAATGCTACAGTTTCCTCAGCGGCTGCAGTCTGCATAGAGGATGCCAAATGGTGCATCCTCTACTCGGTGTGGACCCAGCCTCAGTCTGGAGAAGGGAAATGTGATGGTCTGTGGCAGGGGTCTCCAACCTTTTTGGCCTTTTTGGCACCAGGGACTCGTTTTGGGCAGGACAATTTTTCCAAGGACCGAGAGTTGTGGGTGGTATAGTTTCGGGATGATTCAAGTGCGTTACATTGATTGTGCACTTTGTTTCTATTGCTGTTACATTGTAATACATAATGAAATCATTATACAACTGCACTATCATGTAGAATCAGTGGGACCCCTGAGCTTGTTTTCCTGCAAGTAGATGGTCCCATCTGGGGGTGATGGGAGATGGTGACAGATCATCAGGCATTAGATTCTCATAAGGAGCGTGCAGCCTAGATCCCTCACATGCACAGTTCACAATTGGGCTCACGCTCCTATGAGAATCTAATGCTGCCCTGATCTGACAAGAGGTGGGGCTCAGGCGGTGATGCAAGCAGTGGGGAGTGGCTGTAAATACAGATGAAGCTTCACTTGCTTGTCTGGCCTGCCGCTCATCTCCTGCTTCGAGGCCTGGTTCCTAACAGGGACTTGGGGTCCCCTGATCTATGGGATCGAGAGTTCTAGTCCCAATAGACCTGCCTGCTACTCAGGGCTCTGCTGTGGCACAGGCTGCCTGGTCTTGGTATTGCTTCCAGGATGTTGCAGAGCCCCTGGAACACAGTAGCTGCTCAATAAATATTTGCACCAGCAAGAAAGGAAGTATCCTAGAGCTGCCGTAACAAATTGCCACAAACTGAGTGGCTTCAAAGAACAGAAATGTATTCTCTCGTGGTTCTGGAGCCTGGAAGTTCAAGATGAAGGTGAGGGCTATTTCCTTCTGGAGGCTCCAAGAGAGACTCTTCCAGGCCTCTCTCCCAGCTTCTTGTGGCTCCCGGCGATCCTTGGTTTCTTAGCTTACAGACACATCACTCCCATCTGCCTCTCTGTGTCTGTGCATCCCAAATATCCTCTCCTTTCTCTTGCAAAGACCCCAGTCATTCAGTTTAGAGCCCACTCTAAATCCAGGGTGATTGCAACTAGACCCTTAACTCAATTTTGTATGTGAAGACCCTTACTCCAAACCAAGCCCTGCTCTGCAGTTCCATGCAGACATGAATTCTGGGGTGACACTGTTCCGTCCCAGAGGGACGTGCAGAGGGAGGTCAGTACGGAGATGAAGAGGGAGTTCCTCCACACCCCCCAGTCCCGAGCTCATGCAGAGAAACTGATCAGCCTGACAGAGCTTCCCAGCCTGGGCTGGGATGAGCAGGTCCAGAATGTGGAGGAGGGGGAGAAGGAAGAAGCAGGATGAAGGGGTGGAGTGTTCATGGGGGGCTCTGACCCAGGCTAGGATCTGCAAGCTCTGCCCTGCCCAGCCTGCACAGAGCTGAAGGAGTGGAGGGGACAAGGCTCCCCGCTACCAGGGCCCAGCTTTGGGCCCCAGGAAACCCCCCATTTCTCTGCTTATCTCCTGCCCCCCGACCCTCCTCTCACTCCTTCCCTACCCCTTCAAGGGTAGCTTTCAGTCCCAAACCCAACAACTTCCCTTAAGCCTGAAGGGTGCCAAGCTGCGACCCCCTTGGAGGTGCTTTACTCTGGAAAGAACGAAATCTTTTTTTTTTTTCTTTGAGACAGAGTTTCATTCTTGTTGCCCAGGCTGGAGTACAATGGCACAATCTCGGCTCACGTGCAACCTCCACCTCCTGGGTTCAAGCAATTCTCCTGCCTCAGCCTCACAAGTAGCTGGGATTACAGGCACCCTCCACCATGCCTGGCTAATTTTTGTGTTTTTAGTAGAGATGGGTTTTTGCCATGTTGGTCAGGCTGGTCTCGAACTCCTGACCTCAAGTGATCCACCCGCCTCATCCTCCCAAAGTGCTGGAATTACAGGCATGAGCCACCATGCCCAGCCCAAGAATTAAATCCTAAACAACAGGAATAAGCTGGAAAGGGGTCTACCTATGGGTCAAGAAGTGTTTCTGGGTATCAGGCCATCTCAGCCAGGTCCTCAATGATCCTCTTTTTGGCACAAATATTGAATCAGCACTATTGGTAATTTCAAATTTAAAACTGCAGTAGAGAAAGCAGACAAAGATGTTCACTCTGTGTTGTCCGTATGATATCACCAAAACAGTGGGTCAGTGGGCACCGTGGTTCACACCTGGAATCTCAGCACTTTTGGAGGCCAAGGCCGGCGGATTGCTTGAGGCCAGGAGTTCAAGACCTGCCTGGGCAACATAATGAGATCACCTTCTGTAAAAAAACATTAAAAATTAGCCAGTTGTGGTGGTGCATGGATGTAGTCCCAGCTACTGGGGAGGCTTGGTGAGAAGATGGCTGGAGCTCGTGAGGTTGAGGCTGTAGTGAGCCATCGTCAGGCCACTGCACTCCAACCTGGGTGACAGAAGGAGACCCTGTCTCAAATAATAATACAAATAATAAGCATGTCAATTCAGTCAGCACAGTTGACCTGAGAAGGATGCAGTGTATCCCAGGAGTGACAGTGACCTGTCCGCTCAGTCCTACAGGCACTGCGGCCTCAGAGGCCACGTCGTACACACACGGGCTTCTTTCAGAGGTGAGGCATTCTGGCTTCCCAGAGGACATCTGGGTTTCCGGAGGGATCTCCAGCAAGTCCTTTGTTGCTTCCGTCTATTGACAGAGTCTTTTCCCGCCACCGGGAAGGTTCTATCTATGGTGTTTGTGAAGGATGATTGACTTCCAGGGATCTTTGTTGTGCTATCAGCCATAATTATTTTAATTCAAACACACTCCCGTATAGGACTGACATCATAAATGCTGTTTTCTAGAACAAATAGCTGTCAGGGCTGTCAAGCAGGGCTGCTTACTGTTTTACATCATTACAATATTTAATTTCAACTCTGCTATTTTTTTTTCTCACTGAGCACTTTTCAAGACTGTTCCTTCCACTTCTATCTGGAAAAATGGAAACCAGGAAAGTAAGAACGAAGAAGCTGTTCTTTCACATCAAAGTAATTATTGACATGGAGGCTAAATGAGAAAGAAGGAAAGAGAGAGAGAGAGGAAGGGAGGAAGGGAGGGAGAGAGGAAAGAAGGAGGGAAAGAATGAGAAAGAAAATGCTGGTAATTCAGTATTAGAGAAGAAATGAAAATTGGAGAGAAAGATAAGAAAAGGAAGAAAGAAGGAAGGAAGAGAAGGAGGAAATAAGGAAGAGAGAAAGGAAAGGAGGAAGAAGGAAAGGAGGGAAGAAGAAAAAGAGAGAGCACTGATTCAGTTTATGACTGGGACAACTTTTTGGCCGGCCAGGTAGAAGTAATGAATAACTGAGTTTCTTTTGCTACCTGAGTACTTACCAGAGAAAGGGCAAAGGACCCAAGAGTCTCAGTGGCCTGGTTAATTGCACCGGCTCCTTTGAATTATGTTTTTATGGTCATGATGAACAGATCAATCTCAAATCAGGTAGGTTTTTTATTGAAGACCAATAACTTATTAAATTCCACAATGTACTGAGCCGCTTTTACCTTTTTTCACAAATTTTTATTTTGAAATAGTTTCAAATTAGGAAAAGTTGCAAGAATAGCAGCAGGAACTCCCACATACCCCCCAGATTCCATGGATTTCCATTTGTGCTTTATTACCATCTTGCTTTCACTGTGCACATATTTTTTTTTTTTTTTTTTGAGATGGAGTCTGTCGCCCAGGCTGGAGTGCAGTGGAACAATCTCAGCTCACTGCAACCTCTGCCTCCCAGGTTCAAGCGATTCTCCTGCCTCAGCCTCCCGAGTAGCTGGGATTACAGGTGCATGCCACCACGCCCAGGTAATTTTTATATATTTAGTAGAGACGGGGTTTCACCATGTTGGCCAGGATGGTCTCGATCTTTTGACCTCATGATCTGCCCACCTCAGCCTCCCAAAGTGCTGGGATTACAGGCGTGAGCCACCGCACCCGGCCCTCTGTGCACATTCTTTTTCTCCTGCACCTTTTGAGAGTAAGTCTGAGACATCACGTCTCTTCCTCTAGGTGCACTTTTCTGAGAATAAAGACATTCTCTTACATAACTGAAGTACAGCAATCAAAATCAGGAAACTTACCATTGATAAGATATTATTTTCTTATATCTTATCCACAGTCTTTTATTTATTTATTTATTTATTGAGACAGAGTCTCACTCTGTCACCCAGACTGGAGTGCAGTGGTGTGATCTCAGCTCACTGCAACCTCCGCCTCCTGGCTTCAAGTGATTCTCCCACCTCAGTCTCCCAGGTAGCTGGGATTACAGGCGCCCACCACCACACCTGGCTAATTTTTTGTATTTTTAGTAGAGATGAGGTTTGACCATATTGGCCAGGCTTGTCTTGAACTCCCAACCTCAGGTGATCCACCCTTCTCAGCCTCCCAAAGTGCTGGGATTACAGATGTGAGCCACCGCTCCCAGCCCCACAGTTCATATTAAATTCCACCAATTATCCAAATAATATCCTTTCTTGCCACGAGCTGCTTGGTCCAGAACCAAACTGGTGACCACAAGCTGCATTGGCCACCCTCATTAGCTTCCTTTAATCTGAACCTACTTCTCAGCCTTTCTTCATCTAACTTTACCATAACATTTTTGAAGACTATGGGCCAGTTATTTTGCAGAACATCCCCCAGTTTGGGTTCTTCTGATGTTTCTTGGTGATCGGATTCAGGTCAGGCATTTTTTCTGGGAATGCCATGGAAGTGACACTGCATCCTCCCCAGTGCATCATATCTGGAGGCACCTGGCCCTTTGTCATCCCATTGGTGAAACTACCCTTAATCATGTGGCTCAGGTGCTGTCTGCCAGGTGTTTCCACAATGAAGCTACTCTCTTCTCTTTGTATTTAATAAACAATTTGTGAGGAGATGCTTGGAGGTGCATAAATACCCTGATCTTAATTGTGCTCTCACCCACTAATGTCAGCATCTGTTGGTGACCTTTCTGTCGCTCCGTCATCCCTTCTGTATTTATTCCTTGGCATCCTACCGTGAAAGTTTCCCTGCCCCCGGTTGTTTGTTTCCGTGGACTTTTGTTCACTGTAGTGTTCCGTCATCTCCAAATTCCCCTCCTTGCCAACCCTGTACTGAAGACATCAGCAACAGGCTCAACCCTAACATACCTTTCAGGCTGGCTGGCCACTTCCTCCTCAGAGTTAGAACAACCCAGAATTATGGACGTTCACTTAATTCAGCAAAATGCTTTTACAGGTAGCGTGGCTGAAGCTAAAAGGAGAGAAGGGAAATGCCAAGAGGAACAGTACCATGGCAGAGCTTGGGCTCCTGGCCTGGTACTTGTAGCTGGGGAAGCATCCCTGGGAGCAGAGCTCTCTGCAGTTGCCGGGACTTGCTGGCTGTGTCTTAGCAACAGTGGTTCCAGTGCCTTATGAGATGGAAACTCCTTGGGTATTGGCTTTGTGTTGTTCCCATCTGTGTCCCCCAGAGCCACGTCACAGGCTCTCTAATTAGGATGCCCTCCCAGGGACATGTTGGGCAAATGAATGAATAAACACATGACTTAAATGCGAGAGGATCCAACCAGTGCCTGGGCAGAAGAAACCCACAAGAAGGCAGAAGTGTGCATAACAACAGAAAGTGGGCGGCTGTCTATTGGCTGGTTATTGGTTTCTAACTAGCTACGTACCAACTGCAGAGGATTATTAGGGACCACTCCCAGAGAAGCCAGCCCAACTCAGCTCCCCTCTGAGATGCACAAGAGGTAACATTCAAAATCGTTTCCCCAAAACTCTAATAACACGTAAGCACATTCAGTAAACATTCTTCAGGCTTTGGTTTCCTCATTGAAAATGACAACTATGGATTTTATTATCTCTAAGGTCCCCGCCCCTTGCTGTGATTCTAGAATCTAGAACTCTAATCTACCTAGGACCTTACCAGCTTTAATTAAGACAGCATCTCTTATGTAAAACCAAGAAATAATTAGCCCTAACAGTAGAAGCAGAAACAGATTCGTGATTCATGATTTTTCTAATTGTTCTCCCTTCTGCACACTTGAACCTACCCTCCCCTGCCTGGAGTAACATATGTTCTACATGCACACGGACAAATAGAATACACACGAGCATAAGTGAGCAGGATTGGGCGGGGTGGAGCGGGTGGCGGGAGCCGATTCCCAGCCAGCTGCTCACTGTTTTCCCACTCTGGGTGTCTCTCGGCACTGGGTACAGAGGAACGGAATCCTGTTATCTTGCTCGCCAGCACAATGTGCTCTAAAACATCCATAAATTCCCTGACATTCTAGTGACCTTCGTAGGGTCTGAAAGAGCCACATTTTACACCAAAGATGGAGCTGTAAATATTCTATCTGTGCAGTAAACACCGCACTGATGCTGGCACCTCGCTCGTGTCCTCTGTGCTACCACCTCTCAGAAGAGATGGATTTACTGCCATGGAAAATTCCAGCCCCAAGGCAGGCGGCTTGCCATGACCCAGCATCTCAGCATCTTGCTTCTTGCTGCTGCCTGTTCTCATCACACACAAACACACACACACACTCATGCACGCACACACACTCACCCCCTCCCTTGATTATAAAGCCGGGAGCAGGAAAGCCCCTGAGAAAATTATCCTGGAGCATATCACACAGTGTTAGTGGGTTTTCCAGGTGGCAGGCTTTGGAATGATTTATATTTCATTCTTTTTCTTTTTGCTTATCTGAATTTTAATTTTTCTGCAATAGTCAAGAGGGGCCGGGCACAGTGGCTCACGCCTGTAATCTCAACACTTTGGGAGCCCGGGACGGGTAGATCACTGAAGGTCGGGAGTTCAAGACCACCTTGGCCAACATGGTGAAACCCTGTCTCTACTAAAAATCCAAAAATTAGCTGGGTATGGTGGTGGGTGCCTGTAATCCCACCTACTCGGGAGGCTGAGGCAGGAGAATCACTTGAACCTGGGAGGCGGAGGTTGCAGTGAGCCAAGCTCGCACCACTACACTCCAACCTGAATGTGACAGAGCGAGACCCCGTCTAAAAAAAAAAGTCAAAAAGTCAAGTAGGCCTTATCTAATTTTTAAATTTTTTTTTAAATAAAATACTTACTTATGGGCAATCACCCCCTGGGAGAAAGGGACTCTAGGAGTGCCAGAATGCCACCCCTACCCCCAGCTCCTGCAACTCTTGGCAGGTCACTTGGCCAGTTGAGTGGCCCAGGCTAATCCTTCCTTCTTTGAGGGGTAAATGGCGGATGCGGGAAGTGCAGGCACCCGGTGGCTTCTTGGCCGAGGGGGACAGTTGTGGTGATCCTCGTTTCTTATGGCTGGGAGGTACCTTGGGGGTTTTCAAAATCCTCTTCTCGTCCTTCTCTCAAGACAGCTCTCGGGGCTTGAATGGCCAGTGCAGGCCGGCAGCAATGCCTGTCTCCCATCCACCCTGAGCCTGTTCATCCAGGGTGCAGAGTGCAGGATGGGAATCACGAAGATATCAAGAGGAAAAAGCTGGACCGCCCCCTCTACCCTGCAGGCTCTGTCCAGCCTGCAGGAGGGTCAAAGGCAGGTTCTGAGGCAGGGCTGAACCTCATCTCTTGAGGGGGTGAGGGGCAAGAAGGGGGAATGATTGTAGGGCCCTCTGAGCTGCTGGGGAGGTGACCATGGTTCCCAAGTTCCTAGCAGGGCCCTCTCTGAAGACCCCCAAAGGGAGTCAGCCTTGGACTGACAATGGGCAGGAGAGGGATGGTGTGGCTGGGTCTTTGGGGGTGGCAGAGGGTAAACCCACATTGAAGGGCTCCTCTTCCATGTCCAGGCCTGCCTCATACTTTGCTGGCCATCACAATGACCCCAAGAGCCAGGTTTTAGGATTCCCAAGTAGAGATTCAGAAACAGCCTCAAGAGGGGATGGGATTTGCCCAGAGTCTCCCAGCTGGGTGGGGTCAAGATGACAGCAGAATCAAACCATTCCACTGCAGTCTGCAGCCTTTCCTCTGCTCCTCGCTGCCTCCAGGGGCCCAGCACAGACCCCCACAGCCACCATGGTGTGACCCAAAACATAGGAGGGGCAGCTCCTTCCAAACCAGTGGCTCTCAGGGAGCATGGGGCAGCCTCCCAGGGGCCAGGTCTTGTCCAGCTGGGAAAACCTCTGTGCTCCCAGCTTGGTGTAGGCAGAAAGAGACAGACAAATGAACCAACTCCTCCTGAAAATCAAATCCCAGCCTCCTCAGCCCCAACCTTTCCTCCCCAGAGAGGAGGACTTCACTTCGCCTGCCCATCCACCTCTACCCGAGAAATCAGGGGTTAACCATAAGCGCCCCATCCCGCCTCCCCGCTGTGGCTCCCCACCCCCCAACTTATTTCTGCCATTGTAATTAAGGTCCTGACAGAAAGGGTTCGCTGCCCTGAGCTCTTAGCTCCATTTATTGATGAGCCATTTCTCAGAAGTTCATTACCATCCCGAGGCTGGGGATGGGAAACCGGGTCTCTGTGGTTTCTCAAGGCTTGGGCTGCTCCCGATGATTGAATGCAAGCACAACACATCCATCCTGCACGAGCAGCTCTACCCAAGGTCACACATTCATGCAAAACAGAAGCCGGGATCTGCATGTTTAAGTATCAGCAGCGGGCATGCCCGCAAGACAATTCTGAAAGCGGGAGAGGGGAAAGACAGGGAGGCAAGAAAGAATGACAGGAAACGGCCCGTGGAGAGAAAGGAGGCTCCTGCAAGGATTCCTACACCCAACACAAAAACCTGGGGTCCCCCACACCCAAACAATGGCTACAAAGTGGGCTTTCCACATAGAAACCTGTGTATCCTAATGGATAAAAACCCAAGGATAAGAATACAAAATTGGTGTCTTAGCCTCTGGGTGACCCAGAAACAGGGCCCGCCTGAGACAGGTTTGCTGGGGGGATTTTATTGAGAAGCGTGGCCCCAGGGAGCAGACAGGAGGGGTGGGAGGGATGCACTGTTGCTTGGGCTGGGAGATGGTGGTGGGACTGGACTTTAGCTTCCGTCCTCTCTGGACGTTGGCCCCCACACTCTGGGTGGCACCAGGCCTTGCCCAGGTGAGGCGCTGTCGGGAGGCCCTGCCAGGCAGATACCAGCCTGAGCCCCAGCAGAGCATGAGCTCCAGGGGAAGAGGAGGCAAGGCAGGCCTGGAGAAGAGGTGTTGGCTACAACCAGGAACGAGGTGCCTGCTCACCTGAGCATGCTAAGTGCCTGCTGGGGTTCAGCACTTCCCCATACAACCCCCCATCCTGCCCTTGGGATGGGACCTACGGACTGGGAAGGAATGGTGCCGAGCATTCATCAGACGATCTCTGGATCCACAAAAACGTGTGGCTGTGATGTGGGCCACGAAGGAGAGGCAGTGGAATTGAGAACCAGGAGGAACAAGAGGAAGGTCCCCTGGCAATGGAAGATGAGGAGAGATCAGAAGAGGCTTCTCAGAGGAAGTGATGGATCAGGGCAAGATCTCAGGAGACACAGGGGTTTCCTGGGTGAAAAGGATGGAGGCATTCCCAGCCCATGCTGAGGGCTGCCGTGTGTCTGATGGCTGACCTTGGGCAGGTGGGCTGGAGCTCAAAGTGGGGGCAGGCAGCAGGGAGGGGGGCAGGCAGCCAGGAGGAGCGCAGGGCCACCTGCTGCAGGTGACCATCGGCACCTGGGCTTTATCTTCAGACCTTTAAGGAAGGCACTGAGAGCTTTAAGGGGGGAAGGATGACATTATCGCTTTTGCATTTTGAAAAATTTACTGCAGTTGTTCTACAGAGAATGGAGTAGAAGGAGGTGGAAGAAGAGTCAGGAGGCGCGGACCACTGTCCAGGCAAGAGGTGATGGAGATTTGGATGGTGGTGTAGAAGGTGGAGAGAGGAGGTGATTGAGATATTTGGAGGGCAGTAAAATCATAGGCCTTGGTGATGGTTTAGACAAGAGGGTGGAGGGAGGGGGATACAAAGATGATTCTAGGTTTAGGGAACTGATAAAAGAATGGGATCTGCAGCTGTTATGAAGAAGAAGGTAGATTTCTGGATGCTGACATGGGAAGAGGCACAGGCACACTGTTCATGCAGAGACCCAGATCTTGAAAGCCACACACCCAGGTGGTGAAAGTGGTCACTTTGAGTGGAGGAGGCAGACAGGAGAGAGAGGGACGTCCACTGTTTACACTATGAAATGGACCAACAGATTTGGTCTATGAGTTGCTCATATATAGTTATTTAACCTTTTAGATACTTTTTTTTAAAAAGGCCAATAAGCATATGCAAAGATGCTTGCATCATTAATCCAGGAGATGAAAACTAAAAACAAAATGAGATACCACTATGCAGCTGCTAGAAGGCTAAAATTTAAAGACTGAGAACACCAAATGTTGATGATAATGTGGAACAGTTGGAACTCTCCTACATCGCTGGTGGGAATGTAAAATGGTATAGCTGCTTTGGGCCGGACGCAGTGGCTCACGCCTGTAATCCCAGCACTTTGGGAGGCCAAGGCGGGCAGATCACGAGGTCAGGAGATTGAGACCATCCTGGCTAACACGGTGAAACCCCCTGTCTACTAAACACACACACACACACACACACACACGCACACAAAAATTAGCTGGGTGTGGTGGCGAGTGCCTGTAGTCCCAGCTACCCAGGAGGCTGAGGCAGGAGAATGGGGTGAACCCAGGAGGTGGAGCTTGCAGTGAGCCAAGATCGGGCCACTGCACTCCAGCCTGGGTGACAGAGCAAGACTCTATCCCAAAAAAAAACACCAAAAAATACTGGTATAACTACTTTGGAAACTAGCGGTTTCTTATGAAGCTAAACATACACTTATCATATGACCCAGGAATCTCAGCCCAAGAGAAATAAAAACGTGTGCATACACAGACCAGTGCACGAACGCTCAGGGGATCCTTGCTTATCATAGCCCAAAATTTGCCACATGCATATATCTACTATCTAGTGAATAGATCGATAAGCAAAGTACGCCCCTAACCGAAAGATTACTCCATACTAAAAAGGAAATAACTATTGACACATGAAACCACGTGGATGCATCTCAAAGGCATTATGCCAACTGAAAGAAGCCAGAGGTAGCTCAATGCACAAAACAGGGTGTGATGTTGTGATATAATAAGAAATATATATTTAGTCTTCATCCCAGTTCCTGGCACAGAGCTCCTAAAACCTTTGTAATTTCCTGAGTGATAGGGGTGACAGGAGTGTCTTTTGTTGTAATATGTAGTCTCAGTCCTTGGTTCCTGACACAAGAGTTTCTAAGACCCTTGGAATCCCTGAAGTTGTCTTTTTGTATGTTAATAAGATGACTGGCGGCCAGAGCCCCCTACACAGCTTCAGGATGGGGCTGGGTGCAGGGAAGACCAGCCATGTGATTGGAGGGTTAGAACTTTCAGCTTCACCCAGTGACCTTCGAGGAGGGAGGAACGGCTCGAGATTGAGTCAATCACCAATGGCCAATGATTTAATCAATGATGCCTATGTAACAGAACCATCAAACCCCGTAAACTACGAGGTTCAGAGAGCATCCGGGTGGGTGAACATGTGGAAGTGACAGTGGGTGGCTGAAAGGCATGGAAGCTCCCTGTCCCTTCTCTCATACATTGCCCCAAGCATGTTCTTCCATTTGGTTAATCCTGAATTGCATCCTTAATAATAAAGCAGTACATGTAAGCAAATTGTTTTTCCTGAGTTCTGTGAATCGCTCTAGCAAATTGTCAGACCCAAGGAGGGGGGCCATAAGAACTCTTGACTGTGTAGCCAAGCTGGACGGAAGTGTGAGTACCCTGGGTACCCAATACTTGCAGTGGGGGCAGTCTTGGGGGATGGAGCCTTTAACCTGTGGGGTCTGACACTCACTCTGGGCAGTTAATGAGTTGAACCACTGGACACCCAGTTGGTGTCTGGAGAGTTGGAGAATTGACTGTTGGTGGGGAAAAAAGCCCACACATTTGGTATCAAAAGTGTTCTGTGTGTAGAAACAAATAATGAATAGCATAATCTGTGATGCTGTTTATGTGATATTCCAGAGAACACAAAATGATGGGAGCAGCACGTGGATCAGTATTGCCTGCTGGGAAGGGAGGGAACATCCCCAAAGGGACATGAGGGAAATTTTCAGGTGATATAAATATTCCATATCTTAATTATGATGGTTGTTACATGGGTATATACGTTTTCCAAAATGCTTTAAATGGCATACTTACAGAGGATGTCTTTTGTTGTATATAAACTATACCTTAATATATCTGATATTTTTTAAAACTGAGGGGAAACACAGAGTTTTTTTAGGTGAAACTATTGTATATGATATTGTAATAGTGGATGCATGACGCTGTGCATTTGCCCAAGCCCATAGAACTTTACAGCCCAAAGAATGAATCTTAATGTATGCAAAATTTTTAAAGTCATTTAGGAAGTCAGGAGATCCTAAGGTGGAATGCAGAATGTGACCAAAGAATCCAAACATATTCCAAATGCATGAAACAGTCTCGCCATTGTGGACAGAGGAAAAGATGCTGACTTAAGTAACTCTGGGAGAGAGCAGAGTCTGTGAAACTAAAGGCAAAAGGAACTGTACACAAGCACTGCACTGTAATTGATAATGTTGTGTCCCCTATTGGTGTGGGTTAAAGATTCAGAAAACACTATATATGTTTACAGGAACTGAACAACTAGGTAAATGGATGGCAGATGGTGGGAAGCAGCTTCTACAAAGCAGTTGTGACATTAATTCCCCAGAGTTAGGCCAAACCTCACGAGTCAAGCACACAGTCTTCCCCAGACTGCCCTCACTTCAGACACCAGCTGAAGCTTGGGGGCCCCTCACTTCTGACAAGCTGGCGACAAATGCAGGCATTCCCATGACCCATTCAGGTTTGGTAATTTGCAACAATGCCTCACATGACCCAGGAAAGCATTATACTTGCTATTACAGTTTTCTTATAGCAAAAAAGATACAATCAGGACTAGCTGAAAGAAGAGACTCATAAGGCAAAGTCAGGGAGGGTCCCAAATGTGAAGCTTCTGCATCTTCTCCCTCTGGAGTCAGGATGCATCATTTTCCCCCCAACACTGATGTGCACAATATGCAGAGTGCTGTTAACCTGGGAAGTTCACCCAAGCTTTGGGGACTGTAGGAGATCGATCAGGTGGGAAAAACTGTAGAAAGATGCAAACCTTCTTAGAAGGCCAGGGGTCTGCAAAGCTTCGAAAGAAAATTTGGCTGAAGGCAGCTGAATTCTCTCAAGAGCTTAAATTAGAAACAAAAGGATGTAAAGAAACTGATCTTGATAAGTTAGTTTACTTAGGCCTAAAAACCTGGCTTTAATTGTCTGCACGCAAGACTACTCTCTCTGGGGTGGGGGTGCTGACCATGTTGATTAACCACAAGTGTGTTGACTCAAAGCCTTTGTCATGAAATCTGTGCTGAATAAATACCCACAGTGCCAGCTAGTCAAGGCCGTGGCTGCTGACTCTTTACAGCACCCTCCTCAGGGTCTGTAAGCGCCCAGTCCCCTAGCCCGCTCTTTCACTGGATACCTGTCTCTGAGTGCATTCCTTCATCTGTCGTTCAGCCAAAGCCTGTGGGTTGGGCCTGCCAAGGGACTATAGTTTCTATGGGGTTTTATTATGTAGGAATGATTGATTGAGTCACTGGCCACATGATTGAGCTCAATCTCCTCCCTGGAGGCTAAGCTGATACCACGTGATTCAAAGCCCTATCCCTCCATCCCTCCAACCACACAGTTGGCCTTTCTGGCCTGGCCAGCCTCCATCCTGAATCATCTCATTAGAATGAACTATCTAGGGGCCCACCATGTGTTACCTCCTTAGCACAACCTCAGGAACTGTCCAAGGGGCCCACTGTGAACAACAAAGATTCTCCTATCACAGGAAATTCAAGGGTTTAGAGACTCTTCCCCAGGAAGCAGGAACAAATAGCAGCCCAACCAGCCTTTATCACAGTTTCACATTGCATTTGGAATGAAAAGTTACAAACAAGCAAGGAGAGAAAGTTAGAATGATGCATGCAATTATGGATGGGAGTTGGAGAAGTCACTATCAACTCATATTTAATATATGTATTTATAGATGAACTATGCTTGACATAGATACAGGTAGTTGCATTTAAAAGGGGTATAGATGCATATACATACGGATTAGTATAAACATGTATATCTTCTGTCCTGTCTGCTGAGAGGGCCTAAAAAAAGTGATATCCCAGGAGTTATGAGCACACTCTGTACCAGCCTATGGTTTCTACCTTCTCTAGTAAAAAGAACCAGGGCCCCTTGGAGAAATGACTAATTCTTGGACTGGGCCTGGAAAGATACAAAATGAGTTTGGAGCATGACGTAGTATCAGAAAGTAAAGAAATACAAACAAACAAACAAACAAACAAAAACAACCACATTAATGGGATACGTCAAAGGGACACAGGAACCAACTGAAAGAGCTCCCGATGGCCAAGGCTGAGACAACTTGAGCGACAAAGTAAATAACATTGCATTGGGTCATCACCCAAAGTATGAAATAAATAGCCATGAGTCTACATGGATATAAATAAATGATTAAATAGGACAATAAATGGGGAAGAATAGGTAAATCTAGCTTGCGGAGAATGTATGTACGTATCCCACTCTCAGGAAAGTGGAACATCAACACGGCAAAACCCCGTTTCTACTAAAAATACAAAAATTAGCTGGGCGCAGTGGCAGGCATCTGTAGCCCTAGCTACCTGGGAGGCTGAGGCATGCAAATCTCTTGAACCTGGGAGGCCGTGGCTGCAGTGAGCCGAGATCATGTCACTGCACTCCAGCCTGGGCGACAGAGCGAGACTCTGTCTCAAAAAAAAAAAAAAAAGTAGGTGGAACGTAACTCTCCACTGCCTAAGTGTGCGCCCTGCACAGTGACTTCCTTGTACAGAGTACAGTACGGAAATGGGTAAAAAGGTAACTCCACATAGAAGAACCCTGACAGACATGACCTCAGCCAGGCGATCAAGGTCAACATCAGTGGCAACAAGTTCTGTTGATAGTGCGTACCCTTGATATGACATGTTGACAATGCCACTTTGCCTGTGTGCTCTTCCTCCCCAAGACCCATAACCTCCGTCTAATCCTAAGAAAAACATCAGACAACCCCCAATAGAGGAACATTCTACAAAATGCCTGACCGGGAATCCACACGACTGTTGAGGTCACCAAAAATAAGGAAAGACTGAGAAACTGTCACAGCCAAGAGGAGTCTAAGGAGATGAAGCCTGAGTGTCATGTGGGGTCCTGGATGGGCTCCTGGGACAGGAAAAGGACAGTAGGTAACAACTAGGGAAGTCTGAATAAATTATGGACTTGAGTGAATAATAATGTGCCAATATGGATTAATTAATTGTGACAAATGTACCAGAATAATGTCAGATGCTAATGAGGGTATAGGCATTATCCTGCTAAACCAGCAACCTCAGAGTTTCCAGGGTTGGCTGCAGAAGGAGGCCCTGCATACAGGTAAGGCCAATGCAGTCCTGCAGGAGATTCTTAATCTCATCGATTTTAGGCCTGACCATGGGCCATTAGACATTGCTTCTCAAGGTAGATCTTGGCCTTAAAGTGGATGCTGACCCTTCCAGGCCCTGCAAAGAGCACGTCATGAGATGCCAGTGTGTTTTTGAATGTGCACCTAGGCCTCCAAGGGGCAGCCATGGTTTTCCAGCGGGGATTCTGCCTTGGCAACCTCCAGGAGCACCTGGAGCGGCCAGGCTCTGGGTCCTAAGGTGCAGGGATCACCCAGGAAGTGTGGCAGCCATGAGGGTGGTGGGGGCGGGAGCTCGTGCAGGAGAGTGAAAACCAAGGATCTGCAACTGCTTGCAAAGCAGAAAGTGCACTAACACACACGGAAATCCGCACAGCCATCTCCAGCTTGCACGAAAGTACACTAAACACACAGAAATCCACACAGCCATCTCCAGCCTGCACAACTGTGCCTCTTTTTAAAATATGTATTTGTTTAAAATTAGCCAGACGTGGTGGCACGTGCCTGTAATCCCAGCTACTCAGGAGGCTGAGACAGGAGAATTGCTTGAACCCGGGAGGTGGAGGTTGCAGTGAGTGGAGATGGCGCCACTGCACTCCAGCCTGGACAATAGAGCAAGACTCTATCTCAAATATGTTTTTATTCTTTTTTGTGTTTTCCAGAATGAGGACAGGTTTCCCTTCAAGTCAGACCCTCGCCCCGCAAAAGCTTTCTTTTTATTTTTTATTTTTTGAGACGGAGTCTTACTCTGTCGCCCAGGGTGGAGTGCAGTGGCATGATCTCAGCTCATTGCAACCTCCACCTCCTGGGTTCAAGCGATTCTCCTGCCTCAGCCTCCCCAGTAGCTGGGATTACAGGCGCTTGTCACCAAGCCCAGCTAATTTTTGTATTTTTAGTAGAGACAGGGTTTCACCGTGTTGGCCAGGCTGGTCTCGAACTCCTAACCTCAGGTGATCTGCCCACCTTGGCCTCCCAAAGTGCTGGGATTATAGATGTGAGCCACCGTGCCCAGCCAAGCTTTCTTTTTTTGTATAAAGCTACGGTAAAAAAAATGTCTTTTTCACCATTCACATCTTTGGGTAAGAATGTTAACTGTGAAACAGAGGACTGTGAATGCAGTGTAGTGTCTGTCTGTCTCTGTCACTCCCACACGTCCTCCCAACAAGGTTAGTTAAACGTGCGAGTTTTAGGTGGCTGCCCTGCTAAACCCCTTTTCTCAAAGGAGATGAAGGCCTATTTTCAATATGTTTGTGAAACAGAAAGGACTTCCTTTCACCAGCCTTTGAACACAAACAAAATTCAGATGTATTTCTCCATAGAAGAGAAGCTGCCGCCTGGAGTGGCACCACCCCCACCCCCAGCCCCTCGGTGTCTGTCTCCCGCTGTGTCCATCCGGAGTTTCCCACGGCAGACAGTGCCTACCAAGCTCCAGGGGCACCCAGGGAGACGGCCACCGGCTCTGAGGACCCCACAGACAGAAAATCCCCCGATCATTAGGAAATATAGATCCCCTGGCCCTCCCCACCGTGCCCACTCGGAACCCGGCCTCCGGTACCCTGGGCCTCATTCCTAGCTTGCCTCCAATGCTGATGGTTTTCACACTCTGATTGTCATCTCCTGAGTGTCTCTTTAGGATTGGGAGCCACAAGTCACCATAGAGGAGGAGCATGGCTCTGGGAGTCCCATCTCTGGGCCTGGTTCCAATATAGTCTTTGAATAAGCCTCTGATGGCGCCCGGGACCCTCCTTTCCCCTTCCCGGGGCTCGGAGCCCTGCTGTACCGGAGCCTTTAGGGAATGTGACATTGTTTTGGCCAGGGTTACTTCCTGCAACTACAAAACCCCCCAAAAGAAACAGTAAACCAGCCGCAAAGTTGCAGCGTCCTTAGATGCCACTGCTGGGCAGGGGTTGTGGTGGAGGAGAGGCCTTGTCACCCAGGCTGAAGTAAGAGCCTGGTGGTTTAGATGGGGGAGGAGGGAAGGGAAGAAGAGTCCCTCTGGGCCATTTCACTCCTCTTTAAGTGCGGAAGCTTAGGCTAAAACAGCATTTCACGGGGCTGAGCTGTGGCCCCGGGGGATCCCGGCTGCCCCCGGAAGGGCTCTCACCCCCCGGCGTCCCCTCCCGAGCCCCATGCAGGGGCGTCAAAGTGAAGCCTTCACCATCATCATCCAAAAAGAACGTGTGTAAGATGTGACCATTTGTCACTGAGATGGAGTATATGATATGAACCATGGCAAACACCGTAATGACTAATTTCAAACATTTATTACAATTCTTGAGAGACTTGAAAGCTGTCCCCGCTCTTGATTTTAATAAATGCAGTCTTGAAGCAGCCGCTTATCAAAGTGACACAAATTGTGTGGTAAATAGATTATGGCACAGCTGAAATACTGGAAAATGAGATCAGAAACGCTCCTTCTCCTCCATTTAAAACTCCCCGAGATCCTTCAGCCTGAGCCGCAGGGCGAGGCAGCCACGGGGAGCGTGGAGGTGAGAGGATTAGCCCCCAGCGGAGGCAGCTTTTCATCTGCTGCTCACAGAGGCCCCCTGCAGCAGAGCCCGGGAGGCCAGGGTGCCTTCTTCTTGCCCCAGCCCAGCTGGGATGGGGGTCCCAGGATGGGGGAGGAAGGAGTAGGTGGGTCTTGGGTGGGGGCTGAGGCTGGAAGGGGTTACTGGTCAGGGGGCTATGGGCACTGACTCACCCTGGGAAGCTCCACTAGAAAATGCCCCCACCCCCACCTTTTATGCCTCCCTAACACAGGTTCAATGACTAGCAGATTCCTACTTCCTTCAGCGGTTGGCAGCTCCTGGGCGCTGAGTCTCTCTCCTCTCCCTCTCTCCTGGAGCACCTGCCATGTGCCGGGCATGGTGCTAGAGGCAGGGTACACATAGATGGGCAGGGCCAGGCAGATGTTCTTAAGGGGTTTCCAGTCTGGAGGGGGAGGCTGACTTACATACAGTGACATGCCTGGACGTTGGCCAGA
The DNA here is from genome assembly GCF_006542625.1 of Nomascus leucogenys. NCBI lineage: Eukaryota > Metazoa > Chordata > Mammalia > Primates > Hylobatidae > Nomascus > Nomascus leucogenys. The sequence continues at coordinate 89,042,023 of NC_044394.1, forward strand.
GGTAACAGAAGATCCTGGGCAGCCGACCCAGCGCTGTGGGGCGTCCCCTGGCCAGATGGCCTGTGTCCTTGGACCCTGCCCTGCCCAGGATTCCAGGCCCCATGTCCAGGCTGCCTCCCTCACTCTTCCCTCTGAAGACAGACTGACCAGAGGAAGGTCCCCAGCTTCCCAAAAGAGCAAGGAAATGGGGGGACCCCTTCCTCTGTTCTCCTTAAATCCCTGAACCCAGGAATGGTTGAGACATGCAGGTTCACAGGACTCATTCACCGCAGATGGTTCCCTCCTAAATGGAGGATGCAGTTAGAATCCGTCCTGTGGGCTGTTACTTGGCACATCCATGAAAAGGCAAATGCATGCCCTCTCTGGAGATTCAGGCAGCCACCCTTCCCCGCAAGGACAGCGGCTTCAGGGAGAGCTCCACAGCGCTCTCCAGGAACCTCCTTATCAGAACTACAGGAGCAGTGTGGCGTCCCAGAACCTCATTGGTAACTAATTGCCAGTGTAACTAGACACATGCTGTTCATCAATGCCAATTAATATTCAAATAAAAAGCATGGCGCGTGTATTTATGTGTGCAGTTTGATGTCCCCGTAAGAAGCCTCATTCTTCAGACTGCCTCCTCCCTCCCCTTCCCTGGGGGGAGGCCACCCCCTTTGCAGCGGTCACCACTGGGGAAGGTGTTCACTGGAGATATGTTGTAGCTAAACTGTAACTCAGCCTCCTCCATGGCCACAGCTGCTCCTGGATCTGGGCACTGGACAAGGTGGCCGCCCAACCCCCTCTTGATCAATCCTCCTCTCCATGTACGTCCCAGAACTCAGGACCCGCTCGGTGCTGTGTTTCACTCACAGAGAATGGGGTGGCGGTTTTGCCAAGCACTTACTTAGGGCATGATAACTCTGAGGAGGAATTCCTATCTGTTTTTAAAAAGTAGGCATTGAATTAAGAAATTAAATCATTTATCTATTTAAACCCAAGTTAATAGATATTAAATTTTACTATTTATTAAATGTTAATCATTCATTAGGTTTCTCAAATTAAACATCAAACCTCTAACAAATTAAATTTAAATAATTAAGTCTATTATTAGTAGAGAGAGATTGCCAAGATGGGGGTGGAAGGAAATGCATTCCAGAAACTGTATTTTTTTTTTTTTAGTCAAAAGAGCACAGGGCCTTGTTATCTCCATGTTACGTATGGGGAATGGAAGACACGGGAAGTCAGGGGATTTGACCTTGACCGCAGTGCTAATGTAGGTCTGAGCTGGGCTGCAAACCCGCACCTGGTAATGTCCAGGATCCAGTCCGCTGTTTGGACCACGCAGAGTATGCTGGATCTTTATGATATGAGGACAGGAGGGTTTGCCAGGCCAGGTTACAGACAGGATGCAAAATATGCTCATTTTCCGGGAGGAAAAGAGGTGAGGAGATGGGGTATTGCTGAGAGGGAACAAGCACAGATGGGGTCCTACAGAGGGAACAGTGGGTACCCAGGGAAGAGGAGAGGGTACCCAACACCCAAGGATGGCGTGAAGGAGAGGGCAGGTAGAGACAGAATCAGAACATAGACCAGCCGCAGTAGCTTAGAGGCTGGGGCACCCCCATGGAGCTCACTCCTCTGCATGCCTGTAGCGGGTAGAATGGTGCCCCCAAACCTGTATGTTAATATCCTAATCCCCAGAACCTGTGAATATGACCATATTTGGGAAAAGGGTCTTTGCGGATGTAGCGAAGTATCTCAGATGAGATCCTCCTAGATTATCTCAATGACAAATATCCTTATAAGAAACTCAAGAGGGGTGGGCGCAGTGGCTCACACCTGTAATCCCAGCACTTTGAGAGGCCGAAGCTGGTGGATCACCTGAGGTCAGGAGCTCGAGACCAGCCTGACCAACATGGTAAAACCCTGTCTCTACTAAAAATACAAAATCAGCTGGGTGTAGTGGTGGGCGCCTGTAATCTCAGCTATTTGGGAGACTGAGGCAGGAGAATTGTTCAAACCCAGGAGGCAGAGGTTGCAGTGAGTCGAGATCGCGCCACTGCACTCCAGCCTGGGCAATAAGAGTGAAATTCCATCTCAAGAAAAAATAAAGAAACTCAAGAAGAGAAAAACAGAGAGAAGAAGAGAAGGGCACATGAAGACAGAGGCAGAGGTTGGAATGGTGCCACCACGGTGCGGGAATCAAGACGACCACCAGAAGCTGGAAGAGGCGGAGAACAGAATCCCCTAGGCCTCTGGCCGGGACACGACGCTGATGACCTCTTGATTTCAGACTCCCAACCTCAGCACTGTGAGAAGGGACACTTCCATTGTTTTAGGCCACCCAGTTTGTAGGAATTTGTTACAGCAGCCCTAGGAAGCTAATACAATGCCAATGGAACTCGCCTGTTCCCTCTGTGACAATGTCACAGAAAGATGCTGCAGGGAGGCCCTGCCCCATGCCAGCTATGGCAGGCTCTGCTTGGCTCATTCCTCTGCAAAATGATGCAGCACCGTGCTTGGGGCACTCACCATCCAATCAGCAGGGAGGGAGGGGGCCTACCTGACTTGCTGGGGTAGGGCGGGTGTGGAGCAAGGAGATGCTCTCTCCGCCACTCAGATTCAGGCCAGTGACAGACAGCATGGACAGATACAGACAGGCTGTAATTTTTTAAAAATTCTACCCATGGAAATCCAAACTTACACGGACATGGGTTGGTCATGGTTAGTCCTACCGTAAGATGATTCTTCACTTTACAACCAGCTGCTGCTGTCACTCCTCTTCCTCCTCCTCCTCCTTCTTTTCCTCCTCCTCTTCCTCATCCTCCTCCTCCTGTTCCTTGTCCTCCTCCTCTTCCTCTCCTCCTCCTCCCCCTTCTTCTTCATCTTCGTCTTTGTCTTCATCTTCATCTTCCTTGATAGGGTCTTGCTCTGTCACCCAGGCTGGAGTACAGTGGCATAATCACAGCTCATTGCAGCCATGAAGTCCTGGGCTCAGGGAATCCTCATGCCTTAACCTGGGATTACAGGTGTGAGACACCACATTTGGCTAATTTTTAATTTTTAATTTTGTAGAGATGGGGTCTTGCTCTGTTGCCCAGGCTGATCTCCAACTCCTGGCCTCAAGTGATCCTCCCATCTCAGCCTCCTAAAGCACTGGGATTGCAGGTGTGAGCCACTGTGCTGCACCACAAGCAGCTTCTTCTAAACAGAAGACCCCCTGGTCCATTTCAAGTATCAATGGATTTTGCTGATCGCTTGCTGAGGCAGCTTTCACCCCTTCAGGGGTCACTCCCCCGTTGCATTTCCACTCTTAGGTTCAAGCCTGAACAGATCGCCCAGCCTCCAGGCAAAGCTACATCTCCCCTTCTGCCCTGCTCGTCCTCCTGGCATCCTGGCCCTCATTGGCCTCCCAGCTCTAGGCTCTGCCCACTGTGTCCCACAATCCAGGATGCCACTGTCTTGCTCAAAGCCCTAAACTTCCTCACTGCCAAACAAACTCAGCACACACTCAGCCACCTGCCACGCAAAGCCATGCAGACATGGCCTCAGCAAAGTTTCTGGTCTTTTCTCCAGCTGCACCCAAGTAGACCCAGAGCTCTAGGCTTGCCGAGCACAATAGAGGCCTCTGGCTGTAGTCTTAGTGCTCCCCAGTGCTTCCCCGGCCCCGGCTCCTGCTCTTACCCTCTCCTGGACGAATGCTTTCCCTCCCTTGCCTTCTAGTACTTGGAGCCCAGTCATACAACAAGGCTCACCTCCAATGAGCTCTCTCCCACAAGGCCTCTTCAGTCTCCCTCAGAAGGATGTGACCCTTTCCGCATGGAACTCTTCCCACCCCCACCCCCGCCCACACACGCACATGGAATTTGCTCTGAGGGTCCTCTTTGCACTCCGTATATGACACCTTCATTCAGCTTCTTTGCTGCAGAGGAGACATCGCATGGTGCACAGAGTGCAGACTTCAGGGTCAGAAGATGCAATGCCAACCCCCATCCTGCATTTCAGCCGCAAGGGCTACCTTAAGCCACTTTGACGCCCTCAGCTTCAGTCACCAGCTTAGACTAAGGGCTGGTCTAGACCAGCGGCTTTCAACTTCTCTTCGGCTGAAGAATCTAATCTTCAAATAAAATCTTACGCGAGGAAGGAAAGATCTATTATCTCACCTGTGTGTCCCATCTCCCTCCAGCCCCACCCAGGTCCACCCCAGCCCATTTCAAAGGGAAAGAGCTTTGCCTCTGCCTCTCCCCAGCTCCACCGTCCTGCCTCCATGCCCTGCCTCCCGGGAGAGGTTCCCTCCCGCCCGGCTCCTGGCCTCCTGGGGAGTGGAACTGGAAAAAGGAGGAGAGAGGCACTGGACCAAAGGAAATAAAGGAAATGGATCTTATGTGAGGAGTCAGTTCCTGGGCTTCTGTTGTGGAGAATCCAGGTCATTGGTGAAGTAAAAAGGGAAAGTGAAAAAGGAGTTGGAGAGGTCAAGTGAACTGGCTCACGCCTGTAATCCCAGCATTTAGACAGGCCAAAGCGGGAGGATCACTGGAGGTCAGGAATTCAGGACCAGCCTGGCCAACGTGGTGAAACCCCATCTCTCCTAAAAATACAAAAATTAGCTGGGTGTGGTGGTGGGCACCTGTAATCCCAGCTACTCAGGAGGTGGAGGCAGGAGAATTGCTTGAACCTGGGAGGCAGAGGTTGCAGTGAGCTGAGATAGTGTCACTGCACTCCAGCCTGGGCAACAGAGCAAGACTCAGTTGCAAAAGAAGAGGAGGAGGAGGAGGAGGAGGAGGAGGAAGAAGAAGAAGAAGAAGAAGAGGAGGAGGAGGAGGAGGAGGAGCAATAAGAGAAGGAGGAGGAGGAAGACGAAGAAGAGGAAGAAGCAGAAGCAGCTGGAGAGACAGAAAGAAAGAGAGAGCAAGAGAAGGAGGGAGGCCGGGCGCAGTGGCTCATGCCTGTAAACCCAGCACTTTGGGAGGCCGAGACAGGCAGATCACGAGGTCAGGAGATCGAGACCATCTTGGCTAACTCGGTGAAACCCCGTTTCTACTAAAAATACAAAAAATTAGCCGGGCGTGTTGGTGGGCGCCTGTAGTCCCAGCTACTCAGGAGGCTGAGGCAGGAGAATGGCGTGAACCCGGGAGGCAGAGCTTGCAGTGAGCTAAGATCGCCCCACTGCACTCCAGCCTGAGGGACACAGCGAGACTCCATCTCAAAAAAAAAAAGAGAAGGAGGGAGGGAGAAAGAGAGAGAAATTGACTGCTGCTTGGACAAGGTCAGAAAGCTTGGTGTCAGGGGTCTCCAGAGAGAGGTCTCTTTTTAAGGAATGGGCTTGCATGATTAGGGGGACTGGTAAGTCTGGCATCTGTAGGACAGGCCAGCAGGCTGGACCCCAGGCAGGAGGAGATGCTGCAAGCTTGAGGCAGAATTTCTTCTTCTCAGGGAGACCTCAGTTTTTGCTCTTAAGGTCTTCCACTGATGGGACAAGGCTCATTCACATTTTCGAGGGTCATCTTTTTTACTTAAAGTCAGCTTATGGTAGATGTCAACCACCTCCACAACATACCTTCACAGTAACACCTGAGTTCATGTCTGATCAAATAACTGGGTGCTACAGACTGGCCAGGTGGACTCACAGCCTGATCCTTGCCATTGGTAAGTTAGATGCTACGACATCTAAGAGAGCCGGGGAGGAGAGGAAGGATGCTGGGACGTGAATCCCCTTTAATCCCTCTTGGGGCTGCCAGATCCAGCCTCTTTGAGTGTCTGGAGACTGGGCCCCACAAGACCTTGGTTTATATTCCGGTTATTCTAACGAGGCAGCCGATCTATGTGAGAAGCCCAGACCCGCTGTGTTTTGAAGAGGGCTGGGGCAGGTGGTCCGGCTCTGCCCCCAGCCTTGGCGCCTCAACTCTCTGCAACTCACCACCCGCCCTCAGCAGGCAGCTCATTGCTCAGGGGTGATCTTCCATGTAGACGAGATTATGCCTGGAGAAAGTGGGGAGCCAAAGGGAAAGAACTTATTATCCTGTAACATTCTCTATCCTTTTACAAACCCAAGTTGGCAGAGGCTGTTTGGTTCTCTAGTGCCAAGCACAGGATTCAGGCTGGAGTGAAGTTCTTCACAAATCACAGAGCAGGTCACCGAGGAAGCCCCCGCTTCCCTCCACCCCACCCTTTTTTTCTTTTTTTGAGATGGAGTCCGGCTCTGTTGCCCAGGCTGGAGTGCAGTGATGCAATCTCGGCTCACTGCAACCTCCGCCTCCTGGGTTAAAGCGATTCTCCTGCCTCAGCCTCCCGAGTAGCTGGGATTACAGGCTCCTGCCACCATGCCCTGCTAATTTTTGTATTTTCAGTAGAGACGAGATTTCACCATGTTGGCCAAGCTGGTCTCACACTCCTGATCTCAAGTGATCCACCTGCCTCAGCTTCCCAAAGTTCTGGGATTACAGGCATGAGCCACTGCGCCCGGCCCCCACTTCTTTCCATCCCTCCTAGGTCTGCACATTCAGTTGTGTACGGAAGTGAATGCACTCCTGCCTGCAGACATATTTAGCTCAGCCTGGGGCAACCCTGTGGGTTCATTAGGCCTGGTGTAGCCACGGGGGACACACGTGTACCAGCTAAAAGACAGACTCGGCCGGGGGCGGTGGCTCACGATTGTAATCCCAGCACTTTGGGAGGCCGAGGCGGGCGGATCACGAGGTCAGGAGATCGAGACCACGGTGAAACCCCGTCTCTACTAAAAATACAAAAAATTAGCCGGGCGTGGTGGCGGGCGCCTGTAGTCCCAGCTACTCGGAGAGGCTGAGGCAGGAGAATGGCGTGAACCCGGAAGGCGGAGCTTGCAGTGAGCCAAGATTGAGCCACTGCACTCCAGCCTGAGTGAAAAAGCGAGACTCCGTCTCAAAAAAAAAAAAAAAGAAAGAAAAAAGACAGACTCACAGCCTGCACCCCTGTAGCCCCAAATCAAAGTCTGGTGAGCACCATAGTCTGGGATCCAGAACATCCCCTCTGCCATTTCCCACCAAGCAAATAATTCTCACTGCAGTGTCAGGATTGGACTTGCAAAAGACACAGATATTTGATGCAATCATCTCTGAGCCCTTTCTCATGCCCAGTTCCTCTCCTTGCTATTTAATCACCTCTGTATGGAACCCCGTGGTTTCTTTCCCACCCCAAGGCTGTGTTGGGGGCCAGGCTCCCGAGGAGTCTTGGGAAGCCTCCGGCTTATTGATGGAGATGCCTATACTGGCTCGTCGCCATGGCAACCTGCTGGCTGAGCAGGGAGGCGCAGCCAGGGCTCTGGGGTCTGCCGTTTGGTGCCGTGGGGGTGGGTTGCTGATGATGATTACCCAGGATTGTCTCTTTCGGGAGCCCCAGAGGAGGAGCTGCCTTCCAGTCTGACGTGGCTGGGGTCTGGATCTGAAACCGCCACACAAGATAGGAAGCCCCTCCAGGCTGGGATCAACTGTCAGGAAGAAACTCAGATTCGAAGAGGGCTTAAGTCATCCAGAAGGAAGAGGGGCTTCCGTGCCACGCCCTGGAAATCGCCCCAGTCCCCAGCGATGCAAGAGGAGCTCAGAGAGGCAGGCGCAGGCGGCTCCGCCCCACCTGGAGGGAGAAAGCCTCAGTCCTGAGCTGCCCCAAGGGCCCCTCCTCCCGCCTTCCTACCTGGAGAGGAAGATGCACAGGCCCTAAGGTCCTCGCCTTCCTCCCCTGAGCGCTCCTGTCCTGCATCAGAGGTGGCCGGACACTCTCTGTGAGGCAGGGCAAGTGTCCCAGGCATTTCCAGGTCACAGCGCTCCCGCCCACTCCCCATCCTCCTCGTGCTCTTGGCCCCAGTTCTGGCTGGCGATCTGATAGGAGCATGGGTTACTGGAACGTGTCACTGCAGGCAGCCCAGGTGCTGGGGGAGGGGAAGGGGAAGAGGTGAGGGGGAGGGGAGATTCAGCATCCCCAGGCGGGGACAGACGTCCAGGGAGACTCCATGCCCTGGAGAGAAGGAGGAGGCCAATCCCCTGGAGCCTGGGTTAGGGCCTTTCCATGGCTCAGGAGAAAGGCCAGATTCCAGAACCTGGCTCAGAGGCCCCTTCCTGATGCGGCCCTGCTGATCTTGGCACTCTGCCTGCCTGTGACCCCCACCATCCTCATTTTAGAATGTTCTTACTGTACTGAAACAGCTTCACAATCTTTAGCCTCTGGGCCTGTGCACAGGCTGATCCCCTGCCTAGAACTCTCTCCTCCCGGCCCCTGCAGGTGTCCATTTCGATCTCATTTCTGAGAAACTCCTCCAGTTCTGGACAGGACTTGTACCAGGTTGAACGGTGTCCCCCAAAATGCTCAACCGAAACCTCAGAAGGTGACCTTCTTTCGAAATAGGGTCTTTGCGGATGTAGTTAGTTCAGATGGGGTCCCATTGGATTCGGGTGGGCCTTAAATCCAAAGACCAGTGTCCTTATAAGGAGAGGGAGATCTGGACACACAGAGATGAAGGCCATGTGAAGACAGAGGCTGCAGTGAGGCAGCTTCAAGCCAGAAGCTGGAAGGGTCAAGGAGGGGTCTCCCCTAGAGCCTTTGGAGGGCACAGCCTTACTGACACCTTGATCTCGGACCTGTGGCCTCCAGAACTTTGAGATAATCAATTTCCATTGTTTTAAGCTGCTCAGTTTGCAGTAACTCATCACGGCAGCCCCAGGAAAGTCACTCAAGGCCTGGGGTATGAGCCCCACATTTCTGGGCACCTGTCCGCCCTAGAGGAGCTGGGAGGTGGGCCACTCACATGACCCTTCCGAGGCAACCTTTGCTCTGGAGCTCCCTGTTGGGGGATCCTAGGCTTTATCAGAGGGCACCCCAGTGGCAGGCTCTCCCTGCCCCATCCTGCACTCTCCCCTCCTTCCCTGCACAGGCATCACCCCATCAAACCTCTCTCACTCCTGAATTATTCCAGAAAGAGCAAGACTTTGGGATCTGATGGGTGCAGTGTGGAGCTCTAGCCCTTCCTCATCACCACTGGGTCGCTAGGGCAGGAGCTCGCCCTCTCAGAGTCTCACTTTCCTCTTCTGTAAAATGGGGATGGGGGCACTCTTGAGTGGAAGACACCTGGGTGGCCTGCAGCAGTCAGCACTCAACTCTTACCACTCTGCACTCAGCACTTTCCACACAGTACTCAGCACTTACCATGCTGCGTTCAGTACTTACCACGCAGCACTCAGCACTTACCACACAGCACTCAGCACTTGCCACACAGCACTCAGCACTTAGCATGCAGCACTCAGCACTTACCACACTGCACTCAGCCCTTAGCATGCAGCACTCAGCACTTACCATGCTGCATTTTGACAGCTCTTTACCTTCATTTCTCTCCTCCAGGACAAGGATGTTTTGCAGGCAAAGAGTGCGTTTCATGCATGCCTACTGCCAAATAGAGACCTGATAGCTACTGGGGATGGTGAATGACAGCCAGCCTCCAGCCAGCTCACAGGAAAGAGACAAACACAACCCCAGAGGGGAGGACGGGTTTTATAAGGTCACAGGCAATTACAGATGGCAAGATCGAGTCCTTGGTGTCAGCAGGAATTAAGCCTTAGTTTAAAATATCTTGATTCTGCAGAAGTCTTCCCAACCTCTTGAATCCAGCCCGACCCTCCTGGATCGGGCCCGGAATGTCTGTGTCTCTCCCCAGGTTCCCAGGCCTCACCTGAGCAACCATTGTACCCTGGGAGGGAAGCCTCTTCATCCCTGTACCCATCCTCCCCACTGTTCCCAGAGCAGCCCCTCCCACCTGCCTGTGTTACTCTCCCGCCCTGTGCTCCCAGTCTTCACATTCTGCCTCTGGTACTGGTGGAACATGGGGCTTCTCCAGAAACAGGCCCACCCCTTATGTCTGGCCAGCTCCTGGGCCACTGTGACCAGCTCTGGACTGGACACTGGGGACTTAAGGAGTGGACAAGAACACCCAAGGAAGTCACCTCCTGTCGCAGATTGGAATAGAGGCCCCCAAAACATATGTCCACCCGGAACCGATGAATGTGACCTCATTTGTCAAAAGGGTCTCTGCAGGTGTCATTAAGTTAAGGATTTGAGATGAGATTATCCTGGATAATCCAAGTGAACCCTGAATCCAGTAAGAAGTGTCCTCATGACAGAAAGGCAGAAGATTTGAGACTCAGAGACACAGGAGTAGGCCACGTGAAGATGGCGGCAGAGACTGAAGTGCTGCGTGTCAAGCCAGCAAACACCTGGGCCCCAGAAGCTGGAAAAGACAGGGCCGAGTTTTCCCCTAGAGCCTCAAGAGGGAGTGTGGCCCTGCAGACACAGTGATTTCAGACTCCTGGTGTCCAAAACCGTTGTTCTAAGCCATGCAGTGTGGGGTCATTTATTCCAGCAGCAACAGGAAACCAAAGCGTCTCCCCCCAAGGCACTAAGGCAGGTCAGTCACCACTTTGGTTTTTATCTTTTTGAGACGGAGTCTCTCTCTGTGGCCCAGGCTGCAGTGCAGTGGCTTGATCTTGGCTCACTGCAAACTCTGCCTCCCAGTTCAAGCAATTCTCCTGCCTCAGCCTCTCGAGTAGCCAGGATTACAGGCACTGGCCACCATGCCCAGCTAATATTTTGTATTTTTAGTAGAGACGGGGTTTCACCATGTTGGCCAGGCTGGTCTTGATCTCCTGACCTCAGATGATCTGCTTGCCTTGGCCTCCCAAAGTGCTGGGGTTGCAGACATGAGCCACCGAGCCCAGCCAGTCACCACTTTGAAAGATTCCCACATGGAGGATGGATTGGCGCCACCCTGATGAGGGACGATCTGTTAGCCTCTGTCAATGATTTGAATCAGTGTCCCTCCCAACCTCCGATCTTTGCATTGCCCATGTTGCTCCGTAAGCACTGTCCACCTTGCAGCCTCCACGTCTCAGCCCAGCCCCTCCACGTCGAAGATGCTCTCCCGCAGGTTTGCTCAAACATCAGAGCAAAGGTACACACTTTTTCACATGTTCACATCTCTGAACTGTATGTGCTTACAATGAACGTTGTGCCATATTGTAACTAGCCGCATCTTTTTCCTTCGTGGTGCCACATAAGATAATAGTATGTTTTGTAATGAGTTCCATCTGATTTTTTTTTAATGCAATACAAAATAGCCAAGGCTGTGCATTGTAGCATTGCTGTAATTGAGCGGAAAGATTGGAAACAAATGTCCATGAATAAGACGATACAGTGAATATTGGTGCACACATCCTGTGGAATACTATGCACCAGTCAACACACAGAAGGTCACTGAGTGATCTGATGTGGAAAGCTCTCCAAGATATATTTTTAGACAAAAAAGCAAGTTTCAAACAATTATGTAGTTTTTAATATTTTTTTAAAAACTAAAGCTAGAAATATATAAATATGTAGGCACACACACATATATATTGTGCCTATATGTGTATATATTCTTGTACAGACAATTATGTTAACTGTTGTATGTATATTATTGTGAAGAAAAGATCTGGAAGATATGCCTATTTGAGCATACTCTAAAATGTCACAGTGTTTACATCTGGGGAGGGGCGTGAGGCGGAAGTGCAGGGGTTGTTGGACCAGCTCACTCTGCATCTGTTCCAAGTCTCACTCTGTTACCCAGGCTGGAGTGTAGTGGTGCCATCTTGGCTCATGGCAACCTCTGCCTCCCAGGTTCAAGCAATTCTCCTGCCTCTGCCTCCTTAGAAGGTGGGATTACAGGCGCATGCCACCACACCCGGCTAATTTTTTGTTTTTAGTAGAGACAAGGTTTCACCATGTTGGCCAGGCTGGTCTTGAACTCCTGACCTCAGGTGATCTGCCTGCCTTGGCCTCCCAAAGTGCTGGTGTGAGCCACCACGTCTGGCCTTCAGCTTCATTCTTCACATCTGTAAAATGCCTTAGTGACAGTTCGCCAGAAAAACAGAAGGGTGCTGCAGAACCGGGGAGAGCCAAGGTCCCAGCTCACAGCCCATCAGGCAGGAGAGTTCTCGCTCACTCAGCAAAGGGCTAACCTTGAACTACGCCATTGAGACCTTCGACTGATTAGATGAGGCCCACCCATGATGGAGGGTGTCTTCGTCCATTTGGGCTGCTTTTACAAAATCCCAAAGACTTGGTGGCTTGTAAACAACAGAGAGTTATTTCTCATCATTCTGAAGGATAAAAGTTTGAGGTCAGGATGCCAGCATGGTGGGGTTCCCCGGGGGTCCTCTTCCAGGTTGCAGATGGCCAACTTCTTGCTGTGCCCTCACACGGTAGAAGGGTGGGGGTCCTCTGGGGGCTCTTTTATAAGAGCACTAATCCCACTGATGAAGGCCCAACGCTTGTGAGCTGACTGCCTCTCAAAGTCCCCATCTCCTGACAGCATCACCTTGGGGATTAGGTTTTTAATATATGAATTCTGGGGGGAGAGACAAGAACATTCAGTGCATTGCGAAGGGTAATCTGCTTTACTCAGTCTATGGATTTAAGCGTTAATCTCATCCAAAAGCACCTCACAGAGCCCTCAGAATAATGTCTGAGCAAATATCTGGGCACTCCATGCCCCATTCAAGCTAATACATTAAATTAACCATCACATGCGGGTAACTAACAATACCTCATAGGTTTGTAGCACGGTGGCAGCCACCTGGACTCAATCCACATCAGCTGTTATCAATGGAATTTTTCTAACTACAGATCCATGCGAGGGGCCTTGGCATCTTCCCAGGGTCCACGGGATTTCTCAGATTTTTCTAAAAAAGAAAAGATGGGGGCTGGGCGTGGTGCCTCATGCCTATAATCCCAGCACTTTGGGAGGCCGAGGCGGGCAGATCACCTGAGGTCATAAGTTCAAGACCAGCCTGGCCAACATGGTGAAACCTCGTCTGTACTAAAAATACAAAAAATTAGCCGGGCGTGGTGGTGCACGCCTGTAATCCCAGCTATGGTACGCAGGAGGCTGAAGCAGGAGAATCACTTGAACTCAGGAGGCAGAGGTTGCAGTGAGCAAAGATGGTGCCACTGTACTCTAGCCTGGGCAACAGAGCAAGACTCTGTCTCCAAAAAAAAAAAAAAAAAAAAACCTGGGCGCTGTGGCACATGCCTGCAATCCCAGCACTTTGGGAGGCCGAGGCGGGTGGATCACAAGGTCAGGAGTTCAAGCTCAGCCTGGCCAAGATGGTGAAACCCCATCTCTACTAAAAAATACAAAACATTAGCCGGGCATGGTGGTGGGTGCCTGTAATCCCAGCTACTCAGGAGGCTGAGGCAGAGAATTGCTTGAACCTGGGAGGCGGAGGTTGCAGTGAGCCGAGATCGTGCCATTGTACTCCAGCCTGGGCAACAGAGGGAAACTCCGTCTCAAAAAATAAATAAATAATATATATATATATCTACTCAGTGGTTAACTTGGGTGGCAGCACTAAGGTCATTTCTCACCCTAGCCCCCATGGAAGGACCCTGCCTGAAAAGCCCATTTGCAAATCTCACTCCCACCTTCCCCACCAGCAAATGCACCACTCCTGGGGCTTTGCTGATTCCTCCCCAGCTCTTTTCAAAGGGGGCTGAAGGCCGGAATCAACACTTGATTACTTGGCTTGATGACTGGGCTCTCCCCAAGTAAAGACAGACCCCAAATATAGCCCATGTCTTGATTGTGGCAATGATTACATCGTGGTATACATTCGTCAAAACTCATAGAAATGTGTATCTAAAAAGAGTGAATTTTACCGTGTACAAATTATACCTCAATAAGCATGACTTAAAACACAAGACGATTTGAATTAAAAGGAGATATTTCATTTCTTGTATAGGATAACTTATTATAAAGATATCAGTTTTTACCAAATTAATAAATATAGATTAAAATTAATCTATATTAATTAATATATAACATATAATACAATGTATTATATAATGTAATAATTTACTTATATTCATTTGTAATATAAATGAATATAAATTGATATTAATTATAATAATTAATTATATTAATTTACAACATTCTTTATATTAATTTGTAATTTAAATTTGTGTTAATTTTACTATAAATTAATTATAAATTACATATTCACTGTAATGAATCAATACATTCAATACAAAAACTCAGAATTATACTTGGATTTTTTTAAAGGAACTTGATAAACCTATTCTAAAATGTATACAGATAAATAAAAGTAGGCCAGGCACAGTGGCTCATGCCTGTAATCTCAACACTTTGAGAGGCTGATGTGGGAGAATCACTTGAGCCCAGGAGTTCCAGACAAGCCTGGGAAACATGGCAAGACCACATCTCTACAGAAAATTTAAGAATTAGCTGGGCATAATGGTGCACACTTGTAGTTCCGGCTACTTGGGAGGCTGAGGTGGGAGGATCACTTAAGCCCAGGAATTCACTGCACTCCAGCCTCAGCAACAGAGCAAGACCCTGTCTCAAGAAAATAGATAGATGATAGATAGATGATGATAGATAGATAGATAGATAGATAGATAGATAGATAGATAGATAGATAGATATAGATAGATAGATGATAGATAGATAGATAGGTAGATAGATAGATAGACAGACAGATAGATAGATAGATATAGATAGATAGATGATAGATAGATAGATTAGATAGATTAGATAGATAGATAGATAGATAGACAGATGATAGATAGATAATAAGGCTAGGTTAATAACCCTGAAAAAAAGGAATAAAGAGGGGACTTGCCATCCTGGACATGAAGGCATATTCCACGCTGTAGTAAGAAGGCAGAGTGCCAGATACTCACACAAGAACTGATCAGCTGGTGGAGGAGAACAGAGAACTTAGACCTCGTGTTCATATGGAAACTGAATATAAGGTAAAAATGATTCAAAACAATGGAAAAGGAAGGATTATTTAACCATATTTTGTTAACTCTGAGATTCACTTTTTTTTTCCACACTTTAAGGATGCTACACTTGGGATGTGTCTTAAAACTGGTATCATTGGAGAGGCCCAAGTGGGCAGATTGCCTGAGCTCAGGAGTTCGAGACCAGCCTGGGCAACATGGTGAAACCCTGTCTCTACTGAAATACAAAAAATTAGCTGAGAGTGGCGGCATGCACCTGTAGTCCCAGCTACTTAGGAGGGTGAGAGAGGAGAATTGCTTGAACCTGGGAGGCAGAGGTTGCAGTGAGCCGAGATCATGCCACTGCACTCCAGCCTGGGCAACAGAGTGAGATTCTGTCTCAAAAAAAAAAAAATTGGTGTCATTGTTCTGTCAGTTGGGTGGGAGAATTGGAGAAGGCAAATGCAGGCACCAGCATATTCTGCAATACAGGCACCAATGCGTTGGGAGACAATCCTGGACGTGGCCAAGGAGAATTCTTCTAAGGAATCCTGCCTTACAAAGGCTCCTGATGGCTCAGAGGACAATACTGTGTGAAAAACAAGGACATCCCTCACTCCGAAGGCAAAGAAGTATCAGGAATTTCTTAACCATTAGTTTTGATTATATTTTCCTGTTTATATGTGCATAAAAGTAACATGATTTAAAAACCCACTGTACCTAAGTAATTCTAAAAGAACTCTTTAAGTACAAAATAAAATTTCTGAGCAATAAAGATCAGCACTGAAACTAACCCCCACACTCTAGTGTTTTGGGGGATGATAGCAAGGCCAAAACAGAGCTGCCCTCCAGGAGCATGCAGTCAGAAAGTCCAATGTCAAGCTCCACTTACATTCTTGGTACAGTAAGGAGTGGCTGCTGCATTTCAAAAAAAGAAAAATCAAGCAAGTTCTCTATTTGGGTTCTAATGTGCAGACCATTTGCTTCTGCTTCACTCAGCAGCCAGGACTTACACATCCGCTAAGCCCCAGGTGTCCTGATGGGCCCCATAAGCCACAATCCTTAACCTCAGAGAGCTCCTGTCTAGTGGGAAAAGCAGATTAATTGAAAGTAAGTAAGGAAGGTAAGGAACGCAGCGTGATTAGTGCTGAGCTACAGAACCGCAAAGCTGTATGACAACACATAGATGGTCCATCTATTTGGAATGGGAGAAAGCTCAAGGCAGGCTTCTGGGAGTAGGGGACATCAGAGTGGAGACGAAGAGAAGGACTGGCAGGATAAAGGGGAACCCGAGTGTTGTCCCATGCACAGGAAACAGTGCATGCAAAAGCATTAAATAGAGAAGGGAGGTAGCCTATTCAAGGAGAGTGACATTGGTCAAGGATGGCTGGTTCATGGGGTACAAGGAAG